>NC_056727.1:759834486-759999486 GCF_019279795.1 Protopterus annectens
CTTCGAGCCTTGTAGGAGCTGTTTATTTTGTTGCTGGGCAGAACACAGCCTGTTGGACACAGAGTGAGTAAGGCACTTTAAAGCAATTGTAAGTGGGTTTGCGCGACAGTAAGCACTGCTAACCTCCAGTTACGTCTTCATACACTCAGCTTCTAAATTGCTTAACCTGTGTAGGCAGTGCTTAGCTCCGCGCAAACCTGCTTACAACTGCTTTAAGGTGCCTTAGTACTCTATCCAATGGGCCATGTTCTGCCCAGCAACAAAATAAACAGCTCTTGCAAGGCACAAACCAAGGACCCTGCACACCCTAGAAAAAATGATGTACCACTAAGCCATGACAGATACACAGATATTCAATATTTCAGTAACATAGCCAGTCCTGTCATGCAACAGTACAGAGAATGTATACCAACATCTAGATGTCTGCGTGTGTAACTATATTGCAACCTTAACAGATACAACATATCCATATATGTATGGATATACATATATAGAAATATATATGTTGTTTTATTAACTCTATATACATATATATCACTGTCTGTGCACATATACTTATATATCTGTTAGCAGATAAATATATCTTTATAGGTATATATGGCCATACATCTGTAGACAGCAATTACAGATTGTCATGATATTGTAGGAGTACTGCCTTGTCTATACTATGGACAGCATTCCTAGCCTGCATAATATGTCCTGGTTTATAGCTCCTCTCCCTGAATCTCTTGGTCAAGTCATCCCTGTAGTGCATATAGGTGTCGTCCTGTGAGCATATTCGTTTTACCCTCATAGATTGTGATTTAGGAATGTTTCTGCATATATGGTGAGGGTGAAAGTTGGAGGCATGGAGAAGGGAATTATACTCAGGGAATTTATGGTGGATTTCCGTTGTCAGAGTATTATCTGAAGCCCTGCTTAACATTACATCCAAAAAAGTATTAAGCATAAATTCAATTCCCTATTTGTTTTCATTTAAATAATCCACAAACTCCATCAAACTAATATTTGGACATCTAAAACTATATCTGTGGGATTGGATGTGTATCTCTTAATTTCTAAATCACAATATATGAGGGTAAAATGAATATGCTCACAGGATGACACCTATATGCACTACAGGGATGACTTGACCAAGAGATTCAGGGAGAGGGGCAATAAACCAGGACATATTATGCAGGCCAGGAATGCTGTCAATAGCATGGATAGGGCAGCAATCCTACAACATCATGACAAACAAGGTAGAAGTACATGTTATCCTAGATTAGTGACTACTTATGGGCAGAAATGTTGGGGCACTTATCGATAGTGTACAATCCAACTGGAACATCATTAAGGCAGATAATAGGCTCTTGGAATTATTGGGAGCAGATTGCTTATTTTCCTTTAGAAATGGAAGGAACTTGGCATCCATCTTTAACCATTATAAACAAGGAGGATATCAACCTAGGGAAAAATGCAGAGTACCATTCAGGGACAAATTGCTACAGGATGTCACCCATGTGGTCATTGTACACATTGTAGTAGAATATTAATAACTAATAGCTTCACTAGCAAAAATACCAGTATAGTTTATGACATTTCCTTCTTTGCAAATTGCAGCTCAGATTGGGTTATATATTTGGCCACCTGTCAGTGCTCAGCTTTCTATGTGGACCAAACATCTAGAACACTTAAATATAGGATTTCAGACCATATCAGTGAAATCAAAAATAAGAAATGTACAAATGCTCTATACAAACATAATGAAGTCCACCAAACAGCCTCTTTTCATTTTATGATTATTGACAAAATTTTGGGTATGAAATACAACAAATCTGGATGGCATGAGTTACTGAATGCCAAAGAGAGAAAATGGATCATCAAACTGGGAGGGCATTTTGCCCCAGAATTAAATGAACACCTCTAACTGGTTTATTGGCTTGTGACACAGTATATAAATGTGTGATATCTTATTGTATCTTTACACTAATGAAGGCTTAGTGAATTTTAAGCCAAAACAGGTTTGTAATTTTTGTATATTGATGTCTTGACTCAAGTGAATTAATATATAGTTTTATGGCTTCCACTATCTGCTGGTTAGTGGTAAATCCCCAATCCATCTGGGATGCTGTTTGCCAAACATCAAATCTAGTTCCTGCTCACAGTGACTGCAAAGGCCCAACATCACTATGATGTTCCTAGGTATTGGAGTGTGTTTCCATGCACTTGGCTATGAGATTGTTACCACAGCTGTTCCACATGCAATCAGCTAGGGGAGGGCTGCAATTCATGCAGAGGCCATCAGCTGATCATGAGCATCACGTAAAATACACATGCTGCTGCCTAAGCAAGGCAGGTGTGGGTCTCCACATCCACCAGAGAGGGAGTGGGGAGGCAGACGGAGGCAGATACATGTCAGGGAGGGGTGGGAGGGTAAAACTAAAGCATGTTTGTGTCACACACCTACCAGCACAGGGTATCAACCCCCCCGACAACTATGTAGTGCTATCACAGTTCAATGCAGTTACTGGATGCACCACATGGGTTACCTGATGTGGAGCACTCAGAACATATATGTCAGGGTGAGTGACATCTGCAACAGGGATATGGTAGATATATGGTAGGTGTCATACACGTGCCTGTCTGCATGAACAGGTGCCAGCTTCAACACAGACATACTCACACAGGGACGCACACACATTGACACACTTGGCTGGGCGAAGAGTGCAACTCATCAGTAGTGGGATTGCCACAATACATCAATGTACAGGTATCACATGCACCACACGGGTCATATGGAGGCTGTATGGGCAAAGAGTATGAGGATATGTCAGACATCAGACACCTTACTTCAGTATGCCCTGGGGGGTTGTAGTGAGTGTGGATGTGGACATATGCACCATACAACACACACACACATGAACACACAGGGTGCCAGTTCTGACATGCATGGGTGCATGTCTACATGAGTGTGTGGTGGTCAACTGTGCCAGCAGGCTGTACAAGGGTAGGCAATGGTCTACAATGTGGCTCAGACCTGTAGTTACTGCATTTTCCCACACAGGTGGGTACTGCATCCCCCATCCAGTCAGCTGGGTGACTATTCTGTGTGGCCAATGCTGTACACCACATGCCATGTATGTGTTCCTTAGTCCATAACATAGATGGTGTCTGGCCCACGTTGTGAACACAGATTATTATCAGATTTGCCAGTCTTGCCCACCTGTGGCAGGAACTGGCAATGGGCAGCAGGTTTACTCTTCACCTACACTGATAGCATGCCAGCAGAATTCCCTGATGTCAGCGTCATCTATCCATACAGAGCATGTTGTCAGGCATTTTATGTCCGTTGAGAGTCACATGTAAAGGCACCACAGGTGGTGCAGGTGTCCTTTGGGAAATATGATGGAGGTGCACTGTCTGTATGTACGTGCATATTGGACAGATGGGCAGGGTGACGTGCCCTCTGCAGCCCACTGCTATCACTGCATAGTTACTATCAGTGGCCAATATGCAGTGTACTAACCACATACTGGTTGTTGCCTAGGCATGTGTGTGCATATGACACATGGGTTGAGTGTGTGCTCTGGGTAATAGTTGGGTTGCTAATTTGGATTTTCTGGCCTTGATGTCACATGTATGGGTATGGCTTTGCACCCTAGCCTCCCAGCTAATTTACATATGTTATCCCTGTATGGTTGACATTGTGATATGTAGTAGGGCCACCATAAAAGGGATGAGCAAAACCCCCTCCACATTGGCCACAGGTGTCACACACTCACCTCTACACAGGATATGAGTTACACATACACACACACACACATACACACACACACACACACACACACACACACACACACACACACACACACACACACACACACACACACACACCTGTCATGTCTGGGAGTTGAACCCCTACCTAACTAGTTTATTACACTACAGCACTACGCAGTTATAGTATGCGCCATGCCATTACTAGGAGTACTTTTTCCCCAAAGGTGTATTTCACAGTGACTGACATCAGCAGGATTACCAAAGTAGGGCATTTCACCTGTACTGTGAGTGACCAGCCTAAAATGCATTGCTCCCTACATAGACAGTGAAACACACACAACACATCCACAACTGTCATGTGTGGGTATAAAACCCCTGACCAAGGGCCTATATCACACTACAGCATGGAGCAGTTATAGGTCGCACCACAGGGATTACAGGGAACTTTCTCCCCAAAGTTGTATTTCACAATGAATGACATCAGCAGGATTGGCAAAGTAGGGCATTTGAACTGAACTGCAAGTGAGTAGCCTATGATGCATTGCTCCATACACAGACATTGAAACACACGCAAAACATCCAGAACTGCCATGGGTGGTGACGGAGCCCTACCACAGTTCTAAATCACACTACCGCAGTACACAGTTACAGGACGTGCTACAGACATTACTGGGCTATGACTTTCCCAGAGGTGTACTTCTAGGTGAGTGACATCATCAGCCTTGCCAGAGTTGGGTATATGAATTCTAAGGAGTATGTGTGACCTAAAAAGCATTGCTCGTCACTCAGTCATAAACAGACAGAGACATAAAGACACACACATTCACACACACACACACACACACACACACACACACACACACACACACACACACACACACACACACACACACACACACACAGACACACACACACACACACATACACACAAAATTGCCAAGTCTGGGGTTAGAACACCTACCTAATTACGTTATCACACTACAACAGTACGCAGCTACAGGATGCTCTACAGAGATTACTGGCCTATGATTTCCCCAGAGGTGTATTTCTAGGTGAGTGACATCACCAGCCTTGCCAAAGTTGGTATATGAATCGTACAGGGTGTGAGTGGCCTAAAAAGTATTGCTTTCTACTCAGTCAGGCACACACACACACACACACACACACACACACACACACACACACACACACACACATACACACACACACACAATCACACAGTTGCCAGGTCTGGGGTTAGAACACCTACCTAACTACTTTATCACACTAAAGCAGTGCACAGTTACAGGACGTGCTACGGAGATTACTGGGCTATGATTTCCCCAGAGGTGTATTTCTACGTGAGTGACATCAGCAACATTGCCAAAGTGGGTATATGAATTGTACAGGGTGTGAATGGCCTAAAAAGCATTGTTCTCTACTCAATCAGACACACACACACAGACACATACACACAGAAACACACACAAGCCCACAGTTGCCAGGTCAGGGGTTAGAAAACCTACCTAACTACTTTATCACACTATAGCAGTATGCAGTTACAGTTTGCCCCATGGAGATTACCGGGCTATGATTTCCCCAGAGGTGTATTTCTAGGTGAGTGACATCAGCAGCCTTGCTAAAGTTGGTATACAAATTGTACAAGGTGTGAGTGGCCTAAAAAGCATTGCTCTCTACTCAATAAGACACACACACACACACACACACACACACACACACACACACACACACATGCGCGCATACACACACACACACACACACACACACACACACACACACACACACACACACACAAACACAAGCACACAATTGCCAGGTCTGGAGTTAGAACACCTACCTAACTACTTTATCACACTACAGCTGTACACAGTTACAGGTCGCACTACGGAGATTACTGAGCTATGATTTCCCCAGAGGTGTATTTCTAGGTGAGTGACATCAGCAGCCTTGCCAAAGTAGTGTATATGAACTGTACGGAGTGTGAGTAGCCTAAAAAGCATTTCTCTTTACACAGTTAGAGACCGAGAGACACACACACACAAAAACACACTCACACAGTTGCCAAGTCTGGGGTTAGAACTACTACCTAACTAGTTTATCACTACAGCAGTATGCAGTTTTGGGACGGACCATGGAGATTACTGAGCTACAGCTCTCCAAAGGTGTATTACAATTGGATGACTTCAGCAGGCTTGTCATGATACTGCTATGGGGAGGGCAGTGTGTGCATGAGCCGTAATCCATTAATGTAGTGGTTGACATGCCACATGCGGTCCCACATGGGGTCATATGCCACAGGTACGTGTATACAGCTACTAGGTGACTACTTCCTTGTACAGTCATGTTGCATAGCTGGCACGTGCAACACACAGTCATGCTGACAGAAACTGGTGGCTAGTATCTGCAGTGAGTGAAACCTGCACCTCATGTGTTTGGGGACCTTTGGCTGTGTGCTGGGTGGGACAGGCCCATATGGCTCCTTGTCATGGTCACCCTCTTCAACACATCTACGTCCGTCTACCTTTGGCTTATTATAGTGTGTTGTCCTTACATATATGTCTGTATTCCTAGCCACTGTGTGTGCAAGGCAGGAGTGGTGCATACTGACATGTGTCTGCACTAAGAACTGCAACTCCCAGATATGTCTGGTCCACTGGTGTTTGCTGACATGGCCTTCATGTGTTTAAGTGTGTGAGTATGCCCAGTATGGCCATCTATATTGCATGTGTGGATCAAGTCCAAGTAGTTTGTACTGTGGTGCTGACCTTTGTGTTGTACACCAACAGGTAGTATGCTGTGTCTGCAGGGTATACATTGGTCATTTGGCATTGACTGTTGCTACATTTCTGCAATGCGGGGGGGGGACACCTGACTGTTTCTACATTTCTACACAGGGATGGAGTTGCACACCTGACTGTTACTATAAGTATACATAGGATGGTGGGGCACACCTTACACTTTTACACATTTGCTAGGACTGTATTGGTATGTCAGGTACACCATTTCAGTCTGTAGTCTAACCTATCGTGCTGGCTAGGGGCATTTCAGTGTACTACAGATCTTAGCTTTCACTACCTACATATTAGTTTCTGACTTCCTAGCCTTCACAACTTACATCCAACTGGCTGGCCTGCTGTAGTCTGTCAGTGTAGACCTGGTAGGTTACCCATGGGGCTCATTCGGAGGCCATAGTACAGCATTTGTTTGTGTTTGTCTACACCTATTCTGCTGGCTGTTACTGTTGTTGGGTATGTGCCCCCCCAACAGGCATGTCTGAGTCACTTACCTTGTGGGTGTCCCCGTATTGAGGGTGGTGCTGCAGGGCGGCCTATGTCGGATACACATAGTGCACTCCCTATACATGGTTGAGCACAAGTAGTGTCATGTTTGGCATCCCTTTTACTGTATGTGCAAGTCAGAGAGAAGTGTCATTCCCTGGGTCCCTACTGTGTCAGTGCATGTGCTATGCATTGCTTCATTGCCAAGACCAGGGCATAGTGGGCATGCCTCCTTCTGCCTACTGCGGCAGGCTGAGGTTGTTCCTCCTCCGAGTCACTCTGCCCCTGTGCAGGCCTTGGCACTGGTGGAGGGCTGTGTGGCCCTGCCCCATGCTGTTCCTGCTGCAGCTGTTTCCGCAGGACCATATTGTGTAGCATGGCACATACAAGGACAATTTGGGTATATGTAGTTGGCTCCACCGGATGTGTCCAGGCACCGGAACCATGACTTGAGCATCCCAAACACATGCTCTATTATGATGCGTGCTTGTGTGTGTGCATAATTATGGAGTTCTTGTTCGGGTGTGTGTACATTTCTGATGGATGTCATCAGCAATGGCTCCAGTGTGTATCCAGCATCCCCCACTAGGTGACCGTGTGGGATGTCCCCATTGGCAAATGTCTGGTACAGCTGCATCAGATGCCAGATGTGGGAATCATGGTAACTTTCAGGGCAGCCAGCACACACATTCATTATTATGCCCTGGGCATCACACACGACCTGGCAGTTGATGTAGGGGAAGCCCTTGCTCTTGATGTAGACCCTACCCTGCTCACCTGGTGGTGCTTTAATGCATATGTACGTGCAGCCTATTGCACCCACTACCTCAGGGTATTCTGCTATTTGGTGGAAGAGACGCATATTGCTGGCCAATGCCTCATGGGTAATGGGGAAATATACATGCTCATTGACATGTGCTGACATGGCATCCAGGAAATGGTGGAGTACCCTGGATGCTAATGCCTGTGAAATCCCCATTATATCCCCAGTTGGCCTTTGGAAGGTACCTGTAACTAGTATTCTTAAGCCTGCACATACCTTGGTATTCACTGGGATGGGTTCCCCTCTGTTAGTTCTGTGTGTCAGGTGTGGCTGGCACAGCTCAAACATTTGCTATAGGAGGTCCCTGTCCACCCTATAGCGCTCCACTATCTCCAGCTCATGTAGCCCTTGATAGGTTACACTGGGTCTGTACACTCTTCTCTGTCTCCTCACTGTGGGTTGCTCAGCAGCATTCACATCCTCACCACCCTCAGCCTCTTGCACATGCTGGTTTATGATAGCAAAAGCAGCCCCTAAATTTTTTCTCTTGCTTTCGTTTTGTAAAATTAACCCATCTGTATACACCAGTGGTGCAGAGTTTTTGGGAAAAACAAGGAGGAAAGGTGTTTGCACAGTTTATAGTGGTGTGCTGGGCTGGGCTGGACTGCTGCCTGTGTAATTGGCTGATTCTGATACATTTCACCTGTCAGCTAAGCTAGTTCTCCTTGATTACCTTCCTACTACTGTTTTCCCTTCCCATTGCCTCCCTGTTTAAGCCTGTGTGCGCGCCGCGCAAATGGAGTGCTCAGATGTACACAGAGCTGCTATTTCCTGGTTTAACTTCCTTTTTCTTCCTGTAAAACCCGGTGCGTGGCACGCACACCCACTTACACTTTGTAAAGAGTACTAGGAAGGTTTAGACACACCCCTAGCTTAGCTGTGCTAAGCTAGAAGCAATCCCGAGCCACAGGTCTCCAATCCACTTACACTATGCATGACACACAAACCCATGATGTCACCTATAGCCTAGCCCTGCACCCAGCTATTTATACTCTTACACTCTTGGGACCTGCCTCACACCCAGGAAAATCTGGGATTCACTAACCTTTCCCTCATTTGCATAGGATTGCCTGCTAATGCATAGTTACATGTCCCACACTGAGCCTCCCCCCTTAGCAACCATTACTCACTGGCCAGGTTGTCTTCTGCCTGCCACTGACTTGCATGTCTGAATACTGATTTTAGTTAGGATGGTTATTTTAGGTTTATTTTATTATTTTCCCCGATCCCGTTTGCACGCCGCTGCCCTATGCTTAAACAGGCGAGATCGGTGCAAAAAAAATAAAAGTTGTTTATTTTTTTTAAGCAGTTTGCAATGCCAATGGCCTTCTACTTGGCCTTTGGCATGCTTTCTCAATGATATGCAGCCTTTATTTGGAGCTGTCATAGCTCAGTTTTGTAGATTGCAGAAATGTACTCGGTTACTAACTGAGTACATTTCTGCACACTGCACTCGTCCTGCATGGACAGCTTCCTGGATCGCATATTACCCTCATTTGCATGCTTTTCACCTGCAAATGAGGGTAATTTGCATACAGTTGCTCAGTCCGTGCACATCCTTGCCGAAAATAGCTCTTAGACTAATCCTGCACATTCTACAAGGCTTTGTAAATCGGGCGATAGCATTTTAAAGCTACAACATATTAAAATAAAATACTTTTAACAATGCATTTTTAAAAACATATAACTATCTATCAAAGGTTTTTAATTTTAACTCACAAAAAATAGATACTACATCATTTAACCCTGGGTAAGTAGATGCATTCAAGTGTAAAATCCACCACAACTCTCTATGTTCTAAAAAATACCCCATGGTCCTCCCTGGGATTTTTTTTTTGCAACTCCAGTATGACAAATTTAAAACTATGAATTGGGAATTCCTTTAAATGTTTTACTAAAGCACATGTCTATTTATGTGTATGCATATCATAAATATGCTTGTACACCCATTGTTTAAATTTTCGCTCAGTCTTTCCCACATAATATGCAGGACAAGAGCTGCATTTTGAAGCATAAACCACTCCTGTTGTTAGTCAAGAAAAGCGACCAGAAACTATAATACACTTAGACCCCAAGTGCACCTGGTTACATTTCAAAATAAACTTGCATTGTGAACACATTCCACACTTTGTCATTTTCTGCACTTGTTGCATATGTAAAGAGATAAACTGTCACAGCAGTCTTTAAGGTTGCTATCCCGCCTAAATACAAAATCAGGAAAATTACCAGTTTTCCATTAGCTGTTTATCTGTTCTAATAAATGCCCAATTTTTATTAATAATATCCATTATATTTTTACTATTGGCATTAAATGTAGAAATAAATGCATTTGTATTTTTGCTTGTTGCACACCACTTTCTCATTGTGAAAAAGGTGTCACCCTATTGCCTGATGCCATTATGCCTATAGTTTCATTTTGGATACCATTTGCAGGAGAAGAAACTTCTCCATAAGCTTCACCAAATGCCCTGGCATGATGATTTCCTAATAAGGGAATGTACTGGCCTGATAGTCTCTTCTTGATCTCAAATTTTATATTGTTTACCATCTGCACCGGGTAACTCCTGTTGACAAACATGTTACCTATAAAGTGTACTTCATTTAAGAAGTCAAGCATATCAGTTACCATTCTGGTGGCCAGTACCATCTGTCCCTTTATAACAGCTTTTTTTGACATGGTATGGGTGTTTACTTGTAAAATGCAAATATTTATTTGAATATGTTTTTTCCGTAAAAACACAAGCTTTTAAACCAGCCTCCATTCTAGTTAATTCTACATCCAAATAAGATATAGAGTTCATACCTAACTGGTATGTAAACGTCAAAAACTCAGTTGTAGTATTTAAAGATTGTACAAAATCTGGTATTTAATCAACAGGACCATCCCAAGCAATAAACAAATCATCTAAAAAAACGAACATACATCCTAACATACTTGAAAAAATTACTATTAAATAAATAACATAATTCCCATACTAACATAACCATATTTGCATATAATGGCCTATAGGGTGAGCCCATGGCCACACCTGTTACTTGTTTAAAATACTGGTCATCATTATACAAAAAGTTGTTGTGTAAAACCATTTCAAGTAAATGGGAAATTATATTTATCTTATCCTGTTCAACATGTACATAGTCAGAGAAACATTCAGTAAACCATTATATCCCAATAATATGGGGGATGCAGGTAAATAAGTGGTTTGCATCAATTGTCAGAAAAAAAAAATATTTTTTTTTTATTTTACATTTGTTAACCGGGATAGTCCGACTGGATATATGTCCATTTTCAGTGGAGGCCCGGGGAGAAAAGCTCCCAAAGTAAAAAAAAAAAGCATTACATATCTCAAAAACTTCATTACATGTCACATATCTCGAACAGCGTAATGGAATATTTGGTGAAGAAACATTTAGACAGTAATAGTATATTTACAAAAGAATATCAAGACAATCCATACACATAACATCTATACAAAATCTAGAGAAAGAGTTAGCCAGGCTTGATACAGTAGCAAGTCCGATTTGACCCCAGGTGTAGTTTGAGTTTAGCTTTGAACTGACCTAGAGAAGAGAGTGAGGTAATCTCAGGAGGTAGTAGGTTCCATTTTCTGCTTGCAGAGTTAGTAAAGAGAGAGTCACCGGATAAGTTATTAGATTTACAAGTCTGGATAAGGAGTCTACTGGAAGAACGCAGTGATCTAGGGTTGTTATAAATAGTAACCAGGTTTTTGAGTGCAGGGGTGTTTTCAGGATTGTATAAAATTTTGTGTGTCATAACTAGTTGGTTATACAGTATTAGACTAGGTAGTTGGAGCCATCCAAGCCGAGATAGGTTAATGCAGTGATGTGTCCTGTAAGGAAATCCAGTAGCAAACCTGGCGATGTGATTGTAACAGTTTGTGATTTTATTCAGAACAGTCTTACTAGTATTGTGGAGAAGAGGGGTTGCGTACAGGAGAGTAGAGAGAAGATAAGATCGAGCAATGGCAACTTTAGCTGGGGGAGTCAGAAAGCTTTTTATTCTATACAATGAACCTAGTTTTTTATTGATGGTTTTGATCAATTGATTGACATGTAGGTCAAATTTTAAATTATTATCGATGGTGACACCTAGTAGTTTTGTGGAATGGTCTGGCAAAATTATTGTGCCATCCTTTGCTTTGATTGTAAAGTTAATGCCGCTAGACCTTTGTGTTGGAAGGAATAACAGCATTTTAGTCTTTTTGGGATTCAGTATCAGGCGACGATTTGAGAGCCAGTTTTCTATTGTGTTAAAGGTAGACTGGGTAGTTAACTGTAACTCTGTAGGAGATGTTCCTGAGCAAATTAGTGTGGAATCATCTGCATACTGGATACAGCTGACTTTAGGAATGACAGTGTTCAAGTCATTGATGAAGATAGAGAATAACAATGGGCCTAATATAGATCCTTGTGGTATACCCAGGGTGTTAGGTAGCAGGGTGGAGAGTTTGGTCTGCCATAGCCAGAAAAAAGGAGGTCATTGCATTTCACCAAAAAGTCCCAAGAATCCCAACAAAGAAGTTTTGTTGTAGACAAGATTTACTTTGATTTATATTTTGTTGTTTTATCTTTTACTTTCACTGTTAGTTGTTAGAAAGGGATATGTTTTATACTGGCAAACTCAAGCCATCCTAAAGTACCTAGTCATCTATAAATTCACACAGATCACAAAGAGGACAATCCAGAGCTTATCTAAACAATCTTGTCTTGGTTCATAGGTTGGTACTAGGCTATCGGCCATAGGGCCTATACAAGCCTAGCCATAACAATTCCCTGGCTATTTCTTCCCACACTATTAACTTTCCTGGACCCCTGTCTAGCAGGGTGACTGACATGATCCCCGGGGTGAATTTCCTTTCTCCCATCCAATCGTCAAGGTTGCTTTTGAAGAGGGCCAAAGAGGCACTCTGCTTGACATGTATGGGCAGTCTGTTCCAGAGTCTGGGGAGTCTCTGTGTCAGGAACCTATCCCTCCAGCATGTTTTGTTTATTGTGATGACAAGGTTTAGATCCCTGGAGTGTGTGGCTCTGAGGGATTGGGATTTCTTTAAGTGTAGCATGTCCAACAGCTCTGGGTTTGACATGGCCTTGTATGTTAAGCAGAGATCGCCTCTGAGTAGACGATATGCGACAGAGTATAGCTGGAGTTTTTTAAGACGGTCAGCGTACGGCATCTGCTTTAGGCTTGTGATTCTTTTAGTGAGGTATTTCTGCAGCCTTTCCAGTTGTTGCAGATGTCTTGAGAGGTACATACCAAATGGGGCATTGTATTCTATAATGGGTCTAATGAGAGATGAGTACAGTGTGACAATCACCTCCTTTTTTCTGGATGAAAAGACGTTAGTGATGAGGTGTGCCACATAGAATGATTTCCTGACTGTTGTGGCGATGTGGTTATCGAAAGTGAGACCACTGTCCACCTGTATCCCTAAGTCTCTTATCACACTTTTGGTGTTTAGTGTACTGCCACCTATGTGGTAATTCACGGGTGCATGTTTTTTCCCAGAAGGGATAATTATACATTTCTTGGCACTGAGCTTGAGCCCATGGCTCTGGTACCAAGCATCTGTTTCTGTAAGGCCAGTTTTGTAGAGTATCCACATCATTTGGGGATTCAATACTGGCTCCCAGTTTGTGATTTATTAAAAAAGAGGTGTGACTACAAGTGATAGTGAACAGAAGCTACTGTGCCCAATTGCGCATGATGTAAAGGAATCCAGACTTTTTATCTGACTTTCAGAACTTGTACTGTCAGAGTGATAACTTTACTGTACTTAATTTAGAATGTAGTCATATACTGTTTGTGTGATTTTTCTCACAGAAGTTGATTTAAGTTCTCTTTGAATTCTGTGGTAACTGTTTTGATTATTCTTTTCTTTTAGAATTTTTTATTAATTTGCTGCTGAATATGGATTCATTAAAAGAGTATGCCATTAATTATTTACAAAACCACACATATCTTGTACAGTGCAATAAATGCTATGTATATTTAAAAGTAACACCAGGTAACACTGCTAATCTGTGTTCCTTATGTCAAAAGTTGGGTGATTTGCTTACCAGTATTAGTAGTAAATCTAGACTTACTAATGAGGATTACACTTTTGCAATTGGCAGAGCTTGGAGAATTGTTGCTCTATATATTAATGACGGGACTGGCAAGATAAATACTGTTAGACAAAGAGCAAATAAAACACATTTAGAAAAGAATGTGTCTATCGTTTGTAAAGATCATTCAACTCCTATGAAACAAGACGATGCCTCTGACAACTTTGGAATTCTGGATACAAGTCTTCAGCAATCTGAGTATTCAGAGCATTTAGAAAGAAATATAAAAATAAAGGAAGAAGTTCACAACAAATAACAAGGAAGAAAAAAGAAACTGATAAATGTCTGTAAAGTAAAGAGAATACATAGTAAAAAGGACACTGCCTTGTTATGTAACACAAAGATTACAGGGAACGATAACATATTTCTATCAGAAAACCTTCAGTCTACAGAAAAAAGCAGCATTTTTCCAAAAGAGAAGGTAGAAAAAAAGGCAAGTGACAGAAGAAAAAGAAGAAATCAAAACTGACTGTGGAAGTTCTGAAGAAAATTACTGTAAGAAAAAAAAAGTCTTGATATTCCTTTGTAAATATACTATTACTGTCTAAATGTTTTTTCACCAAATATACCATTACGCTGTTCGTGATATGTGACATATATTGAAGTTTTTGAGATATGTAATAATTTTTTTTTACTTTGGGAGCTTTTCTCCCCGGGCCTCCGCTGAAAATGGACATGCATCCAGTCGGACTATCCCGGTTAACAAATGTAAAATAAAAATAAAATAAAAATAAGAAGGGCAGACTTTGACAGCATGGCTCAAACTGTGACTGTACAAAGCCAGATGGATGAGAACTGTATGTTTGCAAATGTAATATGCAATAAAAACAGTGGGATTAATAAGACTTATGGTGATGAAGATCATTTCTTTGTAACAACTGATAGAGCAGATATTACTGAATTAGAAGTTTAAGATTCTTCAGATGTGGTCAGAAAAGATATTCTTGTAATTGGAGATTCAGTTAGAGGAACTGATACTTACATTTGTTGAGAAGATAATGAATACTGAATAGTGTTTACTTGCCAGGAAAAAATAGACAATGTGATACAAGCCTTAGAACGCCTTGATGTAAGAAAGTACTAATCTGTCTGCAATCACGTCTGCATAAATGATATCATCTGCAAGGACTCTGTTAGTAGGGAACTGACAGACCTCTTAGATATCATAGCTTGTGCTGGTGTTCAGACCTATTTTTTACAACAGGTCACTGTGAATGAAATTTTTTTTGGGTAAATACCTCCATAAAAACATGTCTGTTTTAAAAAAAATGGAAATATGTACAGCATCTGAGCCTATGTTTGGGCACACATGTTTAGACAGGATGGCATGCATATGCCAAGATCAGGGAACAGAATTTTTGCAGCAGATATTTTGCACTATTTGACAAACACAAGGCAGGATTTTACAATGTCAAAAATTGAACAGTTCACAGAATGCAACATTTGATGCATCTCAGATGGTTGTTAATGCTAGGAGCATTGATAATAAAGCTTTTTTATTGGAAAATTTACTATGTTCTCACAAGACTGATGTTATTGTTTGTGAAATATGGTTAAAGAACAATGACTGGAAACCAGTTCTATCAGGGTGTAAATGTTTTTAATGTAACAGACACTCTCACAAAAAAATCAGGCAGAAGTGTTATGACAGGGATTGAATATAGTTACGAGCCCTGTGATTATTACATGTTCATTGATAACACCAATACTATAGATTGGTATAACAGTGACAAAGACAACCCTGGAACATATAACAAATGTTGGAGTGTAAGAGCCATGTGCTGATGACCTAGAGGAATTCATACATTTCCTACATGAAACACAGGAGAGAAGAATAATAGCGGCTGCGGATATAAATTTACCAGAAACAGGCTGGAATATTGCTGATTCAACAATATTAGTAAGGAAATTATTCACAATGTATGTTCAGGAACAACAATTGCTTCAAATTGTAAAAAAAAAAAAAAAAAAAAAAAAACTAACCAATGAACAGAATATGCTAGATATTGTTTGTGTTCCTAGACAAATTACTGTTACTTTATGTCAGGTTTTACCACCACTGATGCGCAGTGATCATGGGGTTATAAAGGTTAAACTGTTGCTAAATAATTTTGCCAGACTGAAATCTAAACCAATGCACGGAAGACTAATTACAGATTATACAGATCAAAACAGTCACTATGAAAAACTAACTGGAGTGATGTGTTCAATGGAAAATTGCAGAAAGAATGTGAAAAGTCTTGAAAGAGCAATTGTTTGAGTGCAAAAAATAACAAAAAATGTTTAATGTCACAATCTAGACATATAACGTCAGGGGGATATATTTCCGTTATATGATATATAGCAATATATGTGAAGCATAATGTTTATTAATTTTAACTTGTTAATGCAGTTTTATTACTTTTATATAAATGTAAATGTGTCTATGTTGCAAGTTATAATTCAGTAAAGGTATTTAAAAAAAGATTCCTGATTAAGGTGAGATGAGAGACAAAAAAATATAAGAAATGTAAAAGACGAACTACAACTTTGAAAACTGAAATAAACAAGCTGGATAAATAAATTAAGCATACTGTGAGACAAGATCAAGAAAATTTGGAAGAAACTTTATGTAATGATATTGGACATAACATGAAACCATTTTATAGATACATAAGGTGTGGAAGGAGTACAGCCATACAAAGTGATAAACCATGTATAGATTCTAAAATTTATTCTCAGACACAACAGTTTATAGATATATTTAGAAAATCGTATACAAAGCAGTTTTGATCCACATAGTGGGTTATAAGTTGTCCTAGTGATATCCAGGTAACCTCAGATACTGAAATTAAATTAGATTATATTGAAAAAGAGCTATGCAAACTGGATCCAAACAAAGCATAGAGAGGAGATGAAATTAGTAATAATGACCAAAGAACACTTCATCAAGAACTTACAGTACTATTATCTCTATTAATTACTAGGTCCTATAAATATTGTGATTTCTCAAGATTGGATACACGGTCTTATTAAACTTGACTCTAAGAAAAAGGGGAGAAGGACAAAACCAGAGTCATATACACCTTTAAGTCTACCTTCATGTTGTGGAAAAATAACAGAGAAGGTAATATTGGATAAGTTATTTCCAGAATTGGAAAGGTTGTGACTTGAAACCATATATCAACATAAATATGTTGAAAATAGATCAATTACCACATGTATCATGATGTTCTATAAGAATACAACAGCTATGAAGAAAAGATGTGCTGTGATGGAATTTATAAAGATTTAACTTCAGTATTTGACAAAGTCATACACAAAACACTGATCAATAATTAGAACAACTAGGTATTGATATACTCTTGATAAGATGGATATGGCAAGTATATAACAATGGACAGTTGACTGGTTACAGTCAGTATGTCCCATAGGACTCTTCCCTAGGCCCATACTTGTTTTGATTGTATCTTTCTGACCTATCTTTTTCACGCAGATGAGTTGAAATTAGGTAAACTGATTACATGAGTTGCAGATATGGTATGTCTGCAAAAGAACTTAACTAAATTGTCCACTTGGGCTGATAAATACATCAAAAACTAAGCATATGAGATTTGGGAGACATAAACTGAAAGGTGAATATTTACTGCAGTACACAGTGATGGAAACTGTAGGTTCATTTAAGGACCTGGGTATACGGGCAGATCCAACTTTGACTTTTTCTAATCATATTGACCAATTTGTTAATGATAGTTACAGAACCATAGGTTGAATAAAAAGATTTATAAAGTCTAGGAAATGAGAACTTATGAAGTCATTGTTTATTAATTACATTAGACCGAAACTTGAGTATGGAATAACAATATGGAAACCTTATAAAAATAAGAATGAGTAAAATGGAAAGAATAGAGCAGAACTATACCAATGGCATCCATGGATGAAAAAATGTAAGTTACTGCTACAAGACTAAACTATCTGAACTTGTACAGTGTCTCATATAGATGTTTAAGAGGGGATCTTATTCAGGTATGTAGGGCATTTAGAGACAACCACCTCTGGGAATGTTTGGGGTTAGTAAAAAGTAGAAGAGAATCATCAGACAACCGATGTAGAAGGTTCTGTAGGAATCAGAAGTGTACTAATTGGTTCTCTGAGAGAGCAGCTGATGCATGGAACAGTCAACCAAATTACGTTAAAGCAAGCACTAGCTTAGATATTTTAAGAACAGCCTAGACACTTATTATGAGAATAACTGTAGTGGTATAATTGCAGGATAGAAGGGCATTAATAACCATGCTTGAAATATTTGTATGTATGTATGGATGTAGATAATGTTACATCTAGTATTGTCACTGTTTATCCACACAACACAGCCACTCCAGAACAAAGTTCACTTCTTATGTTCCATATATTTCCACTTCACAATTTTTCTGTTTGCAGTCTTTCTTCGTTCGTCAGGCATCTTATATCGTCCAATGGAATAACATCCATATCAAATTTAGCATACCATTCCAGTATTCTTAATCTTCTTACAGTGTTAATAATACTGTTCACATTTACTAAAGTTGTTGTTTTTCCTTCTTTTTAAATAATTCAGGGAAAATATTTTTAAATGTATGTTTTCCAATTTAACTGTTTTCCCCAACTGAATATTTCCTGGGTTTATGTACACATAATCCTCGATCCTCAGAATCAGATTTTTCATTATCTAAAACTTCAAAAAAATGTTAGTATCACCTCTTCTCCAGACCTCTCTTCCTGCATACCTTCTCTCTCTTTTCATTGTTTCCTCCCATTCTTCTTCTACACTGCCTTCTTCACCTACTTCATCTTCTCCCCAGCCTTGTTGTCCTTTCTCATGTATATTTACTTTCCTTTCACCTTCTTTTTCCTTATTTACCGTTTGCTATTGACAATCCATCCAAAAGTGTCCTTTTTTAAACAATCTGCATTCAGGCACACACCTTCTTGGTAACATTGTACCTTGTCACACTCAATAATTAAATGGGAAAAGTCCCCACAAATGAAACATGATTCAGACTGGCAAATACTTGGTAGGCATTTTGCCACATTGTTTTTTTTTTCACATTTTAACTCATTACAGCCAAGTGCACCTCCAGACGTTTCTGCAGTCACTTCCTACTGTGCCTCTAGGCATCCAATATTGCTTGTTAATATTTGCATTAATAAATCCAAAACCATGCTACATACAAGGTATCAAAATAGTTTATCTTGAAGCATATATGATGACAAACTTAACTGTATTGCTATTTGACCTCTGTCAATAGGTATTTGTTAAAACTGTAAGGTAATAAAAAGGCTCAAGCCACACCCACTGGGAGTTAAAGGAACACACTCAAAACAGCTGTGCTGGAGGGAATGAGTTAAAACCGCTTCCAACCTCCATCTTCCATTCCATAAATTTATCTTATCTCTTTCACAGTACTACCAAGAGTTTCACAGAGACCCAGCATACATTTCTGTCATTATTGTTAACTGAATTATCAGCAGGTACACAGACTAACTGCACAAATGTATATTCATATATTTAAAAGGTTTATTGAAACAAGCTGACCGACCACTACCTTCAGGATTATAACACTTCCTTCATAACACAGATCACTGTCAGATACACTGCACTTCCTGAGCTGACTCAGATTACAAAATGTCCACCAGATAGTCTTTTACAGCCACTTTTATCTAGTCTGCCCAGAATGAAACATTCTTTTCCTGTATTGAAGCATTCTTTGCATTCTTATGACATCCAGAGAAAAAAAGTTTTCAGCAAGCTGAAATGTTCTTTCATTGACAGGATAGTCTGTAACTTTTTTTCTGCTGTGTTAGCCATTTTCCTTTAGCAAGTTCATTCTTGTGAATATCTGCATACATTCAAGTGTTTATGAAGTTTCAAAAACCTCTATTATTAATGCCATTTGTTAAAAAAATTCAAAAATATAATACTTTTGGTTTCACACAAGCACATTCTGTTAAGCTAATCATATCTGTTTACTGCATATTTCTTTTCCTCACTTGCAAATGCTGTCACATGCTATTTCTAAAAATATCACACTGTTACTATGATAGAAAGCAGTTTTACCAAGCCTCTGTTACCATGAAGGAGAAACAGTTCTACCAAATTACATATAATTCTATCAATTATCTTCTTCTAGTTTATCAGTTCTAAACTGTAAAGTAACATTTTTTTAATATTTAAGCTGCTACAAGAAAACAAATAATTGTTTCACAGATAAATGTCCTTTTGTTACACAGTTCCAGAAAATTCATCACCAATCCATCATTTTCACATGTTAAGTTACAAAACATCTCTGTCCCAATATGTATAAAAGATTGAATTTCTTTAGCTTTAAAACCCTGACCAGTTCCTAATTGTCCCACACAATTGTATATTACATTATCATTTTTCTTGTTATTCTCAGTTTGTCCTCTCTTTTTTTTTAAAACCAGTTTTACTTACAGTTTGTGACTGCTCTCCTTTTTTGCCTGCTATCAGAGCTGCATAAGTTATAGTTACTGCATTATCTGCTGTCACAATACCAGTCACTTTGACAGTTTGTTGTTGCTTTCCTGCTTTATTTTTTGTCACTGCTGCATAACTTTTAACTGCTGGATTCTCTGCTGCCACATCACCTGGTTCCTCTTCCAAATTACTATCCTCAGCACTTCTGAATAAGTTATCTGCCACCTCACCACAATAACAGCAGAATTGTCATCTGGATCATCCTGCTCAATTTTTTTTTTAACAATACATACATCTGCAAGTGCTCCTGACTCCATTTCTGTTATCTATTCTACTTTAACATACTCGCTTATCTCCTTGTCCATGGTTAAATGCTTCTCGTCTGTAACATCCATCACAAAGGAATCTTTATTTAAATTCTGAAGTACCATATTGAACAATTTTTTTATCCAAATTATCACTTTCTTCCATTAAACTTTCTATAGCTGTTCTCTTATCCTCCTCCATGCTGTTGCTTCCCTTAGGCCACTTCCTTGCTGCTGTAGGAGCTTTCCACTGTCATTTAACAGCTCCAAAGAGTAGAGATCCTTTGTTATACAGAATGACTTTCATATAAATACAATAATACAAATCTATACATTCATATATTTACATAAACTTTACATTAGGTTTACATTCCTTCATCATTTTCAACTTTTTTCTTTCACATATATATGGACACCTACTCATTCTTCCACAACCACCACTTCATTTTTTATAGAATATTTGGTATCATCCAATTTCCAATAAAAATAATTTAATTCAATCTTTCATTCCAAATTGCCCATACAAGGCAGAACACTTTCTTATCTAATTTAACTTATTCTTTGCTACCTTTCTCATAAAACCCATACTGAATTATATCAATATTTAACATTTTAGAATCCTGTATTTATTTCAAAATATTTTTCCCTATTATTTTCCTATATTTTTTTACTCTTTACCTGTCAGAAAACATGTTTTACAGTTTCTAATTCACCACAAAAAGACATGTCCTTTCATTTACTTTTTTATAAGGCATATTTCCTTTCACCAGCAATTTATTAATTTGTAATCTCCATAAAAAAACTTGGTATTCCACATTATTTTTCATACACTATTTACTTTATAGCTTTTATTTTTTCTTCTGTCAGATGTCCCATTGGTTTATTATACTACAATTTTCCATCACTGTATTGTACCACAATTTCCTATTTTCTTCTCCTTTTTCTGTAATTAACTTCTATATTTTTCTTGATATGGTTTTATTTCCTCATTTCTCCATTCTATTTCACTCTTATTCAATTGTATTAGATTCCAGTCTCTAGCACATTTTACTTTATTTAAATAACCTTGTTATGAAATTACTTCCTTTTCCTTTTAACCATCTTAACACCCATTATAAATTCAGTGACGCTCCATATACTATATGGTCCAATAAAATCAAACCCCCATCATCTTTATCCATATATATATATATATATATATATATATATATATGTGTGTGTGTGTGTGTGTGTGTGTGTGTGTGTGTAGATACAGATATAAATATGATTTCACTTCAGAATCGCAAATTCCTGAAAACTCGAACTTCATATGGTCGACACCATATGATCGAGTTTTCAGAAACTTGAAATTCCAAAGTGAAATAAAAAAAAATTACTCAAACACATCGTTTCTGTGGGGGGATGTGCCCCCTACACCCCCCTACTTAAATATACCAACTACGAGACTGTGCTACAATGAGGAAAAGGGAAATCTCCTGTTCCGTGCTGTATGCAGAAGCGCAGAATGGGAGATTTCCCATTTCCTTGCTATAGTGCAATCACGGAGGTGGTATATTTAAGTAGGGAGGGTGCAAGGGGGCTTGTCCCCCTACAAAAATGTTATATTTAATTAAATTAAAATTTTTTTATTTAACACTTTAGACTTTTGAGTTTCTGAAAATTCGATCATATGGTCTCGACCATATGAGGTTCGAGTTTTCAGGAATTCGAGATTCTAAACTGTTCTCGTGTGTGTGTGTGTGTGTGTGTGTGTGTGTGTGTGTGTGTGTGTATGTATATATATATATATATATATATATCCTCTTTTTGATTCAATCTAGATTCCAAAATAAATCTGATTATCAGTCCAAGAAACTGTTTTCCAAATCCTTTTTACATCATATATAGACTAGCTACATATGCTATTTTCCCTATTAATACAGAGTTGATCAGATGCACTTTTTATAAGATAATCTATATTCATTGCATATAATATTAATTCCTCGTAATTCCTAAAGTTTTCAGAGATTGTTAACTAACAACACTCAATGCACTAAATTTTATTCCTAATACTGATACTTCTTTTATTCCAAAATTAATTCCTTTCAGCTTCTCTTCTGATCCACATCCCTTATTATTTTCTTTATTTAATGGCATCCTTATTTCTTGTAAGCTATTATTTATACTTAAGATCCCTTCTTCCATCATTTTACTTCTCTTAGTCATAAAAATAATATCATCCATGTAAGATATAATAACTGGATATTTAATACCATTACTCCATATATATACTGCACTTTTCATTTTTTAATTTTTCTTTACTAGCCAATTCATTAACTATTACAAATAAAATGTTACTCATTAAGCATCCTTGTTTTAAAACCCTGTTTATCTCTATCTCTTCACTTAACCAATCATTTATCAAAGCTGTTATTTTGCTATTTCTATATACTGATCTAATTACTTTCTATATTTACTAAACTTATATCCTTCTATTATTTTCAAAAATATATCATGCTCTATCATATCAAATGTTTCATTTATATCTCTTGCCAATAATTTTGCTTCCTTGCTTTCTATTTTAACATCTATCATTTTTTTAACAATCATTAATACTTCCTTACATTCTTTCCTTTAACTCCATAAATACTATTTCAAATACTTTATGTATCTTATTCTCTATTCTAATTTATATTATTTTATAAATATCTTATAATTAGTATTATTTAATACAGCCGGTCTCCAATTATTTATCTTTGTCTCATTTCTTCCATATAAATCTTATGATACCACTACACATTTGTGTATAGCAAATGCCATCTTTTAACCATTCAGTAAATATACATATCAAGATTCTTTTTCAACGCTCCATACTGTTATACATGAAATAACCTATACTATCTAAACCTGCTACAGAATTAAGATTTACTTTCTTCACCACCATATCTAATTCTATTATGGCAAATTGTTTATCCATGGCTTTATTTCACAAATTGCTTAACATTCCATTTATTTTCATATTTTATCTTTCTTTTCCTTACCATCTTTTTAACATACTGTACTATAATTTCCAAAATGCTTCTTTGTTTCCACTTTCCTTTTTTATTTTTATTTCCCTCATTATATCACTTTACTCTTTTACCACTTTACTTACATAAGGAAATGTTTCTTCCTTTTTTCCTTACAGGGGATATCTTTGTTTATACAATACCCTTTTTTCTTGGTTTCTTTTATACATTTCTTCCTCTTTTCTATAATATACATTTTCATTTCTTTCCAAGTTTTCTAACTACTTATTCTGCATTTCCATATATTCTTTCTTTTCTTTGTGTCTTAATCCATGTTTCCATTACAAATGTTTACCATTCTGTCCAATTATAAAAAAGTTCATTGTAATATGATCTTTCTGTAATTTATATGTTACATTTTCCTTTTTCTTTCCACACTTTCTCATTTATTCTTTAATCCTTTTCCAATTGTATATGTTCTTAATTTTCTTCAATTTTTATCCATATTGCCGTATGATCTGAAAATCTTGTTTCTGCAGCATCTTCTAAAATTAGTCATATTATGTTAAAATCCTCTTTCTACTACTTCTTCTGTAATTATTTTTATACTTTTAGAAAATAAAAATTAATCAATCGATCTTGGTTTTAACGTTTACTCTCCTATCTCTACTTGCATTTATATTCCCTAATACCAAATCTTCACAGTTCATAATCTCCCTTATTAGTTGATTATCTTATCTTTTCTCTTTTTAGCCCTTAAATCACAATCAAAATCACCTGAACCTATGATATCCATATTGAATATTACATAGTCTAATATGTCTTCAAACAACTACTATAATCTGTAAATTTCATTTTCCCATCTTAAGTTTAGTACTAGTAATTTTCTTAATCTTCCTTTGCTAAACCTCTGTTCTAATATTATACTATCTACTTCACATTTATTACACTATTCTAATACCCCAATTCTTCTTACTAAACTTTTTATACTATTCAAATGATAAAATGCTAAGAATATTTGTTTTTGGTTTTGTTTATTATTTTCTTCATCTATAAGAAATTATATATTTTTATCCATTTTTACTTTTAATCCTATTCCTTGATATTTTCTTCTTCTATCCTTCACTCTTTTTTCCAATAGAATTTTCTTTTTAACTATTTTCCAATCAATATCCCCCATCACTAACTTCTGAGTCAATTTCTAATTCAACTTCTATTATTTAACTTTTTACGCAGTCATCCTGTTGCTCCTTTTGTTGTATTTGTTCTTTGCTCCTTTCATTATCATTTACGTTTTCTTCTAAACATATTTTTCTTTTTCTTTCTGTTTTTACAAACAACCCATACATGCCCTGGCTGTCTGTTTACATTTCTAACATTCCATTTCACATTTTTTGCATCATGTCTAAATCCCACACATATGAAACATTTCTTTTTAACACAATTGCTCACAAAATGTCCTTTTGAACAGAAAATGTTTTCAGTTGCCAGCCCAATATTTTACAACAGCTCTATTTCCTTCAACATTAATCAGACTTGGAATATGTATAATTTTGTCATACACTATTTTCAGTATAACATTAAAATTACATCCCCCAGTCCACAGTCATCTGTTATCCAATACTTTCAAAATACTCTTAACCTCTTTACAAAAGTTCTTTAATAAATGTTTTTTACAATTTATCTGACAGTCTCTTTTTGAAACTGTATATGCACTTTCTTTTGTGTTTCACGATAAAAAGTCTTAATAATATAGTTGTTCCATGGATATATGTATTTTCTATTATCATAGTCTCTCTAAAAGGTCTCTAGTCCTTCAGTAGTTTAAAACAAATGCCACAATGTGTCTCTTTTTTATCAAAATAAATGCTCTTACCTCTTGCACCTTTATTCATAAAGGCACAGTCACAATGTCCTGTATTTCATACCTGTTCATCTCCTTCTCTTTTTTACTTTATATTGTACTACATATTTATTTATTTTTTTCTGCTTCTTTCATCTTTGTATTCTCTTTTCCCTTCTTTCTTCTTCTTCACTACTTCTGCAAACATTTTCCTGTTTATCTCTTACACTTCCTCTTTTTGGAGCTTTTCCATAATTTCTCCCATGAAATTTTATTTCCACTCTCTGGTTCGTTTCCCTCCCTCAAGTCCATCAATAAACCATCCCGTAACCCTTCTGACTAGAGGGCTGTAACCACAACATTCATTTGCAGTCACCTGCTTACCCTCAAGCTAATAAGTAACTCCCTTTCAAACAGCCTCTCTGAATACTCCATGACACCTTCTGCCATTTCCTTCTTTTCTAAAAATCTCTATGGACTACTTTCACACTCTTCTATGGAACCAGCATTCACCTTCAGCTTCTGTTTCTCTAGCTGTGTTGTCCGCCCAGATGACATTGTGCCAGGAACAGAATGTATTCATGCACTCGTATGACTTACGGATTGTGAGTTCCATAATGACTAGGTTTTTTATTTGTATATATACACATATATAACTCATCTGTTTACATATTTACAATATTTACATATTTTACCATCATTCAATACATTTCCATTTCAAGTATTACCACCCACTATTTTACCCACAATCAAAACCAAATATTTCAAGTATTTTTGTCAACATCCATTTTCCATTGCATCTGATTTCATCAAGTTTTCCATTCCATACCGTCCATGTTACATACAATATGATTCCGTCTATTTGCTTAGCTTCATTTTGGGATCTGTCCCATAAAACTCTTATTCTTATCATGCACATGTTTAACATTTCAAAATTTAAATAACTTTTAATCAAATCATGTTTACATATAGTTTCCACAGTTAAAAAAAACATGTTCTCTACTTTCCAATTTACATTACATATTCTATCCCATTTTCTCTTGTATGGTATATTTGGGTCTATATTACAATGTCGAACTCACAGGAGTCTGAACATTGTAATATCGAACCCAAATGTTCGAAACATGGAAATAACAAAGCCACAGAGCACTGATTTGTTTCCCAAGGAAAAAAATTGGTGGGACATTTTCGCGGCTTTACTATTTCCTCCACTGTGGTGCAATCACGGAGTTGGTATATTTAAGTAGGAGGGGTAGGGGGCACAGCCCCCCACATTGGGAGGTGTGGGGGCAAAGGCCCCCACATTAGATTAAGTTTAAAGTGTACATGTTTTTTTTTGTACCGGAACAACGAGTTTTTTTCCTGGGAAAAAAATTGCTGTTTTGTGATTTTGTACTTTTTGGGTTTTGAACTTCACAGTTCGATATTATATCATTCGGACTCTGGTGTGTTCGATGATGTAATATAGACCCGCATATTTGCCCCTACTGGTAATTTTCCTATGGACAACCTCCACAAAAAATTATTGCATTCTTTATTTTTTTTTTTATATATATAATTTTTGTATCTCATCATTATTGCTTTCTTCTTATCTATTTCTCTTTCCATGGATCCATAACATAAAACAATATCTTAATTTCAACATACCATTCTTTTCTTTTCTATCAGATTCTTTTTTAATTTCCACAATACAATTACACTGTAAAATTCTCTCATTTCTTCATTAATAACACGTTTACTTCTTTTTTTCGTTTCCATTTTTTTCCAAATTTCTCTATATTTACATCATATTACTGTTTCTGACAAATCTTTTATTTTTCATTACTCCTTTTAGTACTTTATACATACTTAAAGAGGCTTCATGCACAATCGGCTTTATCAGCCCCAATCCCCCTTGTTTATCTTTCATATAGAAAATTCCACTCTTAACAGGATTCAATTTTACCTCCAAATAAATGAGAAAATTGCATGATTTCTTTTTCAGATTTCATTGGCAACATATAAACATTTGCAATATAAGCTATTTTACCTATTATTATGGCATTTATTAAGTGTACTTTATTTTCATATGAAAACCTATATGTCTTTCAGAATGTAATCATGTCTTTGACTCCTTTAATACATTTATCCCATTGTTCATGTTTGTATTCTGTCCTTCCAAATACTATTCCTAAAATATTTATATTCTTTTCATTATATTCTACACCTCCTATAATTCCTTCATACCCAGATCCCTTGCTCTTCTCTTTATTTATGCTTAAACCAATTTTCTTCAACAGTGTACTTAATTTTTCAATATTTTTTCCACCCAGACTTTATTTTTTGCTATTACTACAATATCATCAGTGTACTGGTAACTGTATCTTCTCCATCATTCTATATCCTCCCTTACTTGTCATTTTATTAATTTCCATTACTACAGTGTTCATGATTATAGCAAAAATAATAATGCTTGCAGGACTTCCTTGTTTTATACCGCACTCTATGTTAAAATTTTCAACAACCCAACCTTTTATGTTCAATTTCACATAGTTCTTTTCATATACTGATTTAATTACTTGTAATATTTTTTCACTTATGTTGTATGCTTGTAAAATTCCCCATAGTGCGTTATACTGAACATTGTCATATGCCTTACTGACATCACCTATCATAATTTTTATTTCCACTTTTTTATTAATATCAATTACTTCCCTTATTATCCACAATAGGTCTTGACTCCCTTTTCCTTTTCTCCCAAACAAATTCTGATCATATCTTTCTATTTTACATTGTAGTCTTTTAGTAACTATTCTCATGAAAATGTTATAGTCTGTGTTATTCAGTGCAATTGGTCTCCAGTTTTTATTTCATCTTTATGTCCTTTTCTTAATATACATTTTATCGTATCTATGCAAATTTCTTTTTACTTAATTCCTCTTTCTAGCCACTCATTCATTAATTCTATAAACATATTTTTTTGACAGTCATACATTTCTTTAAACATACTGTATTCAGTTCCATCCAAACCTGTAACTGAATTAACATTAATATTTTTCATGATCTCATTCATCTCATTTATAGGTTCATAGGTAGGTACTAGGCTATCAGCCCAAGGGCCTAAGTAAGCCTAGCCAACAAAGTTCCCTGGCTTACACCAACCCAAGAAAGTTAATTTCCTGTGCCCCTGCTGAGCAGAGCCACAGAAGTGATCCCCGGGGTGTATTTCCTATTTCCCATCCACTCATCAAGATTTTTCTTGAAGAGTGTTAATGAGGAACTTTGCTTGACATAGATGGGTAGCTTGTTCCAGAGTATGGGAAGTCTCTGGGACAGGAATCTATCCCTCTAGCAAGTCCTGTTTATTGTGGTGACAAGGTTTAGGTCCCTAGAGCATGTAGCTTGGAGGGATTGGGATTTCTTTAGGTGTAGCATGTCCAACAGCTCTGGGTTTGACATAGCTTTATATGTTAGGCAGAGATCACCTAGGTGATATGCTACGGAGTAAAGCTGGAATTTTTTGAGACGATCAGTGTAGGGCATCTGTTTGAGGCCAGTAATTCTCTTTGTGAGGTACTTCTGTGGCCTTTCCAGCTGCTGCAGATGTCTTGTGAGGTACATTCCAAAAGGGGTGTTGTACTCTATAATGGGTCTAATGAGTGTCGAGTAGAGGGGAATAATGACCTCTTTTTTTCCTGGATGAGAACCCTTTTGTGATGACGTGTGCCATGTAGAAGGATTTCCTGACTACTGTGGCAATGTGATTATCAAAGGAGAGACTACTGTCCAACTGGGTCCCAAGGTCTCTTATCACACATTCGGTGTTAAGAAGACTGCTGCCTATGTGGTAGTTTATGAGTACAGAGTTTTTACCAAAGGGGATAACAATGCACTTTTTGGCACTGAGTTCAGGCCATGGCTCTGACACCAGGCATCTGTCTCAGTGAGGCCCTTCTGTAGGATGTCCACATCATTTGGGGACTCTACTATAGCTCTTAGTTTGCAGTCATCTGTAAACATTGTTAGCCAGAGGCCTTCTGTGTTAGCATGTACTTCAGAGAAGTAGATACCAAACAGGAGAGATCCAAGGACTGAACCCTGTGGTACTTCACTTGTCACTGGTTTGAAGTCAGATTTGGAGTCTGCAACTTTTACAGTGTGGGTTCTGTCAGTGAGCCAGTTGGCAACCCATCTTGTGACATAGGGATTTATACCTAGTTTAGTGAGATTAGCTATAATTCCAGAATGGGGGATGGTGTTGAAAGCCTTGCGAGGTCAAGATAGGCTGTGTAAACCACCTTACCCTCGTCTACGGCTTTGTGACTGCCTCAAAGAAGTCGACCAGGTTCAGGAGGCAAGATCTGCCTTTTACAAACCCGAACTGGGTGGGGTCCACAGTTTAGAGGTTACCAATGTCTTTGTTTATGAATTCCATGATGATACGTTCTATGGCCTTGCAGACCAGGCTCGTCAGGCTAATAGAGCGATAGTTCCAAGGATTAATGGTGGCTCCCCCTTTGTGTAGTGGGATAACTGTTGCTGTGCGCCATTCAGTGGGCACAAAGCCTGACATGAGGCTATGATTGAACATGGTGCTTAGGTGTGGAGCCAGTTCTTTCTGATGTTCGTGTAAAACGCAGCCTGGGATGTTGTCCGGTCCGATGGATGCTGTGTTTTTGGCTTTAGAGAGTGCTGCTTTTACCTGTGAAGTTATGATTACAGGGACTCTGCATTCTTCCTGTATTAGATATGGGCCCTTTAGGGGGTGAGAGGGGGGTAAAGTTAGCACTGAACCTATCTGCCAGGATGTTGTCAATATCAGTTGGTTCTGTAATTTTTCTGCCATTGTGCTATAACTCAGAGCAAATCTGGGTGTTGTCATTGAGTTTCTTGACATAGCTATAGAATGCTTTGTGGTTGTCCTTAGAATCAGTGGCAATCTTGTTGTCTTAGCTAGCTTTGGAGGATCTTATAAGGGATCTCAGCTTCTTGCTGAGGCTGACAAGGGAGCTCTTCCACTCATGGGATTTTACTCTCTTTTGCACAATTTCTTCCTTCTGTTGTAGAGTTTGTTTATGGCAGAGGACCACCAGATTGGCTTCCTTTTTTTGGAGGATAGCGTCTTGGTTCTGTTTGGGATAGCACAATCCATGCACTTGTGTAAGTGCTTATAGAGTGCATTTGTGTAGGATTCAGCAGTCATAACTGTACTGTCCATCTGCATGGGTGTCATGAAGTTCACCACTTCTGTCTTAAGAAGCATGAAGTTGGCTTTGGAGAAATGTTTTACCATGGTTTCCTTAATGGGGGGTGGGGTCGGATGTGGATATCTAGGGTGATTAGCTTATGGTCAGATCTGACCAAAGAGGAGTTGACTTTAGGTGTGGAACACCGGTCACTCATGTTGGTAATGACTAGGTCTAGGATATTGTTGCCCCTGGTGGGGGTGTGGATAAGTTGATCCAGGGCATTGGAATTTATGAATTCCAGAAAGTGCTGAGCAAAGTTGTTGGTACATGAGTAGTTTTCCCAGTTAATGGTGGGGTAGTTAAAATCGCCCAATATTAGGGTGTTTGGTTGAACCCTGATATTTTCCAATATATCAAGAAAAGAGGAGTGAGAATCCTGGAGCATGGTGGGGGATCTGTTGCAAGCTACAATTTGGACTGCAGTTTTGCCCAGATTTAGTTGCCCTTGGATAACCTCAGCTGCATTATGCTGACCAACTAGCCTGGAGGTGTGGATATCCTTAATGAATATGGACACACCTCCATCTTTGGTGTTCCGGTCCAGATGGCCGAAAAGTGTGGTATGAGTTATAGCCTGGTAATGCAGGGGTGCTCTCTGGAGCCTTGAACCAGGTCTCAGTCACTGCACAGACATCGATGTTCTCCATTTTAAGGAGTGCCTTGAGTGAGTGCATTTTGAGATTTAGACTTCTAGCAATGAGTAGCATTACCCTTAGTTTTTGCTTGCATGTTCCTGTTATGGTGGTGAATTTGTCATTTAAACCTTGCCTGAAAAAGGTAGTGTACCAGCAGCAAGAGCCTTTGCCAGTATCCGGAATCCCAGGAGTGACAGGTGCAGGCCATCTCTGGCAAAGCATCGTGGTCTGTTGACCATGTCGTCCCAGGCAGACAAACACTGGATCCCCTTAGAATGACACCAGAAGCTTAGCCAATTTTTGAAGTTAATCATTTTGTCCTTGTACTGCGGTATCATTCTGGGTGATGGCAGGATGCTACTCAGGGCTAGGGTCATACCTGCCTGGGCTACAAGATCGGAGAGTTCTTCCATGTCTCTTTTGCATATAGTCCAGGGAGGTATGTCTCAGGTCTTTCACACCAACATGGACAATCCTAGAGTCATATTTGTACTTGTTGTGGAGTGACCTGAGTACATTGATTATGTAATGGATCCTGGCACCCAGCAGGCAGCTGACAGTGACCTTCTCCTTGTTTAGCCTGGTGAGTGGGACATCAGTGTGCCTGACTACAGAGTCACCTATGAGTAGTGTGTTGGGTACATTGTTTTGCCTTATGGACTGTGGTTGAGTGTTTCACTGAGTCTGTTGGGTATGTGTCATTTGAGTTGTGTTGCTGGTGGGAGTTTGCTTGCATTTCTGCTTTGGAGGTCTCTGTTGCTTGAACAGATTATTATTGAGAGCCTACGCAAATGTTTTTGTGCTTCTATGTGTGGATTTTGGTGGTGTAGGTTTAGTGGGACTATGTGAGGAGTGTGGTGTGGTGCAAGTGTTTACCTTCTCCTCTTGACTATCAAGTTCAGTCTTGGTTGGAGAGAGTGTTACCTCCAGTTTGGCTAGATAAGTGCATCTCTCACAGGTTGTAGTGTTGGGTGGTAGGAGGAGAGGGTTGTCTGTGTACATGAGGCAGTTGCTACATAGCCCCAAGATGCCCAGATTCATCAGATAGACAGGAGAGAACATTGGGGGCTGACCCTTGGACATGCCTGAATAAAAAAGTATTTTCCTCTAGACAAGTGAGGAAAGTGAGTACAAGAGCTGTTTTTCTCTAAGCAAGTAAGGAGAGTAAGTACCAAAACTGTTTTCCTCTAGGTAATGAGGAAGGCTGAGTGCTGTAGTAATTTGTAGTTTATTTATTGCTTACAAGTTCTGAACAAGTGTTGAGAACGGATAAGCAAATTCAAGTGCTAAAACTAAGAATCTGTATCTGGATCTTGTTGTAGATAGGCTACCTAGTGCTTACCACTCCCACTGATAAGCTAGAAGGCTTCCCTCCAACACAGAAATGCTTGGGAGCACAGAAGCTTACCAACAGTCCTGGATATAGCAAATCTGTATCTGGGCTAAACTAGTTACAGGGAAGGTGGGAAGCAAGTGCAAATGCAGGCTTTTAAACCAGAAGGTTGAAAGAGATGGAAAAACTGCCCAAATGGCCAATAAACTACAATTTCTGGGCCAGAAACCACTCCTGTGGTAGATAGGCTACCTAGTGCTTACCACTCCCACTGATAAGCTAGTTTTTTTCATCTCTTTCAACATTCTGGTTTAAAAGCCGCACTTGCGCTTGTTTCCCACCTTTCCTGTAACTAGCCTAGTCCAGATACAGAGTTGCTGTATCCAGGACTGCTGGTAAGCTTCTGAGCCCCACAAGCCTTTCTGTGTTGCAGGAAAGCCTTCTAGCTTATCAGTGGGAGTGGTAAGCACTAGGTAACCTGTCTACCACGAGAGGAGAGGTTCTTGGCCCAGAAATTGCAGTTTATTGACCATTTGTACAGTTTGTCCGTCTCTTTCAACTTTCTGGTTTAAAATACCACATCTGCATTTGTTTCCCATCTTTCCTGTAGCTAACCTACTGGGTAGCACTAGAAAGCCTTAAGCTGATACAAGCCTTCTAGCTTAAGAGAGAGACTTTGGAGTGATTAAGTATCATTTTTCTGTACTTTCTTGCTGTACTTAACTGTTTTCCGCCTAAATGCAGATTTCCCAGTGTTTATTGTGATTTAAAAGCTTGTTTGTTTCACATATTGTACTTATATGACTGCCTGCACTTTTAAAAAGTTGTTTTTTGTTTAAATAATTTGTTTAACTGTTGTAGGCTACACACTAAAGTGCGATAGCCTTTTCAGATAGTTTTTAGTCATTTAAAGCTGTTTTAAGTGTATTTTAATGTTTTTTCCTTATCTTTTCAAAAAAAACAAACAAAAAAATCCTTGTTTCCTGCCTTTCTAAGCTAGTATAGTCCAATTTTCAGGTTAGTGATGAATTCAGGGCTGTGATACTAGTTTCTGAGTTGCCCATGACTTACTTGGATAGAAGGAAGTTTCTCTGTTCACCTGTGAGAGAGGGGAGCTTTGAGCAACCTGTCTGTCCCTGGAGGAGTGGTCCCAGCTCAGAAGATAGTAGTTTATTGGCCATTTTAGGCTAATTTCTATCTCTTTCATTTCCCTACTATAAAAACCACGTTTGCAAGGTTTTGCGCACCGGGCAGTGCCGGTTAGCTATGGTTAAATTATTCCCGGCTCCACTAAGTCTCCTCTTCAGTTTTTCCCTTGAAACTAGTCTAACTCTCAACCTAAGTACTCAAAAAGCATCTTACAGTCCAGCACTTGCTCAGACCTAATAGCAAGCACTAATATACCCTGACACCGATTGCCCAGCAGGGCAAGGCTCTTTATTCACCCCTCACCAACCAAGCCACTAAGCAGCTCACCCTACTATTCAGGCATGACCAAAGGGCAACTTCAGGTGCACTCTCCAGTCCAGCTGGTGAATCTGGGTATCCTGAGGCAATGTTACAACTGCCTCATGTACACAGACAACCTTCTCCTCCTACCACAAAACACTAACATATGTGAGAGATGCAATTGTACAGCCAAACTGGAAGCTAAGCTGTCTCCACCCAAGACTGGAACAGACAGTCAAGAGGAGAAGGTTAACACTTGCACCACAACTCCAGCCGCACACAAACCTACTAAAACAGCACTGGCGAAAAATACACATAAATACACAAAATCATACTCGAAGGCTCTAAATAAAAACCTGCGACAGCATCAGAGACCTCCAAACCAGACACCCAAATAACCTGCACTTCCCAAACCAGACAACACATAAAACACAAAATCAGTGTGTCGCACAATCACAGCCCTTAAGGCGAAATAACATACCTAACACACTAGTAATAGGTGACGCTATAGTCAGGCACACTGACATCCCACTCACTAGGCTGGACAAGCAGAAGGTTACTGTTAGCTGCCTGTCGGGAGCCAGAATCCACCACATAACACAAGCATTCAGGACACTCCAGAACAAGTACAAATATGACTCTGTCATTGTTCATGTTTGTGTGAATGACCTGAGACGTACCTCCCTGTGCTACATGAAAAGAGACATGGAAGAGCTATCTGATCATGTAGCCCAGCCTGGTATGATCCTGACCCTGAGTAGTATTCTGCCCTCACCAAGAATGATACCTCAGTATAAAGAGAAAAATGATCAATTTCAACAACTGGCTAAGCTTCTGGTGTCATTCAAAGGGGATCCAGTGTCTGTCAACCTGGGGCGACATGCTCAACAAGCCACATTGCTTCGCAAGAGACGGCTTGCAGCTGTCACCCCTAGGCTTTCGAATGCTGGCCAAGGCTCTTGCTGCCCCCATAGTGCCTTTTTTAGGCAAGGTCAAAAGTCAAACCCACCTCCGTAAACAGCACAATTAACAAAAAACTGAGGGTTATGCTACTCAACGCCATGAGTTTAAATCTCAAAATGCACGCGCTCGAAGCACTCCTCAGTATGGAGAATGTCGACATCTGAGCAGTAACTGAAACCTGGTTCAAGGCTCCAGAGAGCACCCCAACACTACCAGGCTACAACTCATACTACACGTTTTGGCCACAGAACATGGACTGAAACACAAAAGGGGGGGGTGTATCCATATTCATCAAGGATACTGACACATCCAGGTTAGTGGTGCAGCATGATACCTCTGAGATCTTCCATGTGCAACTAACATCGGGCAAATCTGCATTGCAAATTGTGGCCTGCTACAAATCACCCTCCATGACCCAGGACCACCACTCCACCTTTCTGGAGACACTGGAAAACATGAAGGTCCTACCAAACACCCTGATATTGGGGGATTTCAATTACCCTACCATTCACTGGGAAAACTACTCGAGTACAAATTCCCAGGCCCAGCGCTTCCTGGAATTCATCAACTCAAATGCCCTGGATCAGCTGGTAAACTCCCCTACCAGAGGTGAAAACATACTGGACCTGGTCATCACCAACATGGGCGACAGGTCAACCCGTCACTGGTTAGATCAGACCATAAACTAATCACTCTGGATGTCCACACCCCACCACCACCCCCAACTAAGGAAACCACAGTAAAAAACGTTTCCAAAGCAAACTTCACCTTACTTTAGACAGATGTGGTAAGTTTCACAGCCCCCCATGCTAAAGGGTAACGCTGCCCAAGATGCAGAAACCTTTACAAATGCATTCTATGAGCACCTACAAGGATGCATGGATCATGCCATCCCCTAGCAAAACCAAGGAAACCAGTTTGGTGGACCCCTGCAATAAACAGGCTATACAATAGAAGGAGGAAACTACTTCAGAAAAAAAGCAAATCCCAAGAAGGAAAGACATCCCTGATCAGTATCAGTAAGAAACTGAGGTCCCTCATGAAATCATCCAAGGCTAATGTCAAAAGAAAAATAGCCAAGGATTCAAAAGATAACCACAAAGCCTTCTTTAGCTATGTTAAAAATCTAAGTGACAACCAACACTTCAGATGCACAAAATGCTGTCTGGCAACAATAAAGGCTATCCTCCACTTGTATAATACCAATGAACGAGCAACACTGAACGAATAATAAAATAATTTAATGTAAAACTTCACAAAAACAAATGTCACGAAACAGATTTAGGGGTGATCACTCTGATAGTTTAGGAAAGAATTAGAATAACATTCCTTTATATAAATATTAGATCTATAGTTCCTTCTCCTATAATCTTTATTTACCCTGACATCCAAATAATGCATTTCGTCCTTATTACAATCAAAGTAAACTGTAAAAAATTGGTACTATTGTTCAAAACCTCTATAAATTCCTTTATGGTTTCATATGTACCTTCCCAGACAATAAAAATATCGTCCAAGAACCGATAATATCTTACTATATGTTGTTTAAACCTTGACTCGAGAACATGTGATAATTCCCAATATAACATGATTATATTGGCATAAATTGGGGCACATGCTGAACCCATTGCTACCCCGTCAAGTTGATGGTATATATCTCCCTGAAAATAAATAAAGTTATATTTCAGAACTAATTCTATACTCTCCAGTACAAGCCTAAATTCATCAGGATTCAACATTTGAAAGTCAGTAAACATCTTTTCAAACCATTCCAGACCCTCCTTATGAGGAATCACAGAGAATAAATCTTTTACATCAATGGTCAGGAAAAGGAAGCTCTCATTAAATGGAATAGTACTAAAGACAAGCAGACAAGGGATGGATTTGTTATAGGCATTACAAATAGAGATGGTTCACAAAAATTGCATCAGGAATCAATCTAAGTAAAGTAATGTCTTTCGGCTTTTCCCGGCTAGGGGTCACCACATCGGAACTCCGGTCCGCTAATGATCGGCAGTGGATTTTTACGGTGCCGAGTTGCCAGCCCAATGCCCAACCTTCAAAGAAGGTACTCCCATTCACACTCACACCTACCTGCATGTCTTTAACATCACTCGACCAGAGGGAGGACATGCAGACTCCACACAGAAGGTGCCCCAGCCGAGAATCGAATGGGAGAACCTCTTGGTGTGAGGCGACAACGCTAACCGCTGCACCACCATGGCCTGCCTATCAGGAATCAGTCTGACATTAAGAAAAAAACTAAGCAAATTAACTTAGAGTAAATAAAAAAGCAGAATATACAACTGAGGGTTGAAAAGAGGTTCAAGAAGTTACACAGAAAGCATATATTAAGCATGTTAAAACGAGGCTCTGGAGACCAGAGTAAGAATGCAGATGGTAAAAAGTATGAAAAGAAGCACGTTAACTGTATTAGATGTAACTGTGCACACTGGGATAGTCAGCACTATCTAACCATAACAGAAGGTGCTGAAAATCCAACAAACAAGGGTATTTTGCAGTTGTTTACCAAAGTAAAATGGTGAAAGAACTGATGAACAAAGTGGAAATTAACTCGACGGAAGAAAACGGCAATAAGTGCTGCCTTTTTAAATTCTACATTCTAGTTCCTTTCCAGTGCTACACCTTCCACCTGACCCTTTTCTCCCCTGTCATCTTGGAGAAGAAATACTCAGAAACATTCAATACCCATTCTGCTAATCTAGCCCATGGGTTCACAACCCTCTCAATGAAAGGTACTTCTGGAACTCCAGGTAGTAGTTAGTCCCTACAGTTTGTTGCATGTATCACCTCCTTCAGTCCTTCCAGTTCACAATGACCATAATTTCCCCCTTGCTGATTCTTTTCTCAAGTGAGAGCTTTAGCCCTTCTTGCTTTTGCCCTTTCACCTCACAGATCTTTCTGGTAGCCTTCAGCTTAAATTCCTTTAAACAGTCAGATGTAATGACCTCCAGAACAGCATATACAGTATTTAAAGTGTGGTCTTGTCAAGGCCCTGCAGAGTGGAATCATTACATCTTTGCTTTTGGAATCGGTCTCCCAAGGATATACTCCAGCATTCTGTTTTGCTGCTGTCCCTGCCCTCTCATTCGACATTCCCAGGTTCTTTTCCTGCTCTGTTGCACAAGTTTCAGTCCTTCCAGCTGATAATTCACATAAGGGATGAGGTACACCAAGTACATTATTTTCCATTTGTCTGCCTATAATTTCAAGCATCACCTTTCTGCCCCATTTATTCAGCCTTTCCAGTTCCATCCCTAGAATCATCTCCCATCCTCCACTACTGCATCAATCTTTGTACTACCATCAAAGAGGATGATCTGTTTTCTATTCCCTCAAATATGTCTGAGTCAAATACACTGAAGAGCACAGCCATCATAACTCTGCTTGGAACCAACCTGTACATCAGAAGTGGTTACACATGCATATAAATGCCTAGATGAAAAATGCACAATTATAATACGAATGCACTTTTTATTATAACACATACAAACATAACAATATATTACTTAATCTCAGCCCGCGGTAGTGGTGCTGTGGTAGCATTGTCGCCTCACAGCAAGACATTGTCGTGTTCGATTCTCAGCTAAAGCGTCTTCTGTGTGGAGGCATGTGTGAATGGGCGTGCCTTCGTTGAAGGTTGTGCATCAGGGCTGGTAACTCGGCACGTAAAAATCCACTACCTAACATTAGCGGACCGGAGTTCCGCTGTGGCGACCTCTAACCGGGATAAGCCGAAAGACACAACAACAATCTTCTCACCTTTCGGAATGCCCCACATGGTGTCACAGTGCTCCAAATAGTGCATACTAAAAAGAAGAATAAACAAAACTGCATTACTTCACAATTATCACCCTGCCCAAATATGTAAGTAAAGCTAAAATACTTCAGATCTTTGCTTGAACTGCCTGCATAAGTATTTTTATGCACTAGACAGATTAGCAAGAATGTTCTTAGGAACACAAAAAGAATACTGGAGATGCAGTGGGGAAAAGGACACCTGGTTACATACTTTTTGGGAATGCAGAAAATTGGGGACATATAAGCAGGAATTAGAGGACATTTTATAGGGGCTAGTTAGTAAGGGGTAGGTCAGAGCCCAAAACTTTTGGTTGTTAGGGTTTGATAAGAGGATTACAGCACAAAATAAAGTGATAGTAGGGAAGTTAATGACAACAAGGAAGAAAGGAATTACAAGAAAATTAAAAAAAAAAGAAGAGGAGCCCAACATAAGAGAAGAAATACATTCTATGAAAGAACTAGAAAGAAGGGAAAGGATGACAGCAGATGAGGTAGGAAAGAGAAAGCATAGAAAGATATGGTGCAAATGGAAGGAAAAGGTGGCCAATAATGCAGAAAATGACACAGTAAATGTGAAAGAATGAGGGTACGTGGGAAGACTGGGCAGGAAGCTTACTGAATTATAGACAAAGATTAAAATTAAGTTGGAGGAGAAAGGGAGGGTATTGTAAATAGTTATCAGTGGACCTAGTTGGGGATATAATAAACTAAAGTCATAGCTGATTATTAGGTTAACACAACTAAACTATCTAATAGGGGTAGAGATGGTTCACCAGCCAGATGGAGAAAGATCATAAAGCCAGAAGGGTATATGACAAGTTCCATCACTTAGCCAGCTTACTATGGCATAAATCTCTTGGTCATTTCTCGTAAGGAGTGTATAAAAAAAGTCTACCTGAAGTTGTGAAAGAGAATAACTTTATATTAACTGAGCATACCAGCATAAAGTGAAGAAAAAACAGAAAAGGCCATTAAGAAGATGACATAAAGGCAGGGAAAGTGGGAAAGGATAAATATACTGGGTGACCAATTTGTTAAGGGTTCAGGGAAAGGAAGGGGACAGAGCATGAGTAGATGCTTAAAACATAAAGGGGGAGAAGATTTTGAACTATGAATAAAAAGGGATACAATTATCTCAAAGGAGTACTAGAAATACCACCCAGGACAGGTAAAACAGAGAGACAGTAAGACTAAAACAAGTTATAGGGCTGAGGGGTATTGAGTCTTATGCTCCAAAGGTCAATATAAATTGACAATGAATATTTGGTTAAAACAACAGGAAATATGAACATTCAACAAAAATAGTAATCTATACTAAATTTTCCATGGACAAAAAGCTCTTAGGCTGTAATTGAGAAAAATATCTGTATTTGGTATTTCTGTATAATGTATTGAAGGTATTTGTCTAGAAAAAAATGAGACTCTTATGAGAAGACAAAGACATGGATAGCCCATAGTAGAGCAGTTAATTGTCAGCCCAACAACAGTATGGTAGCTAGAGATACTGAAAAGAGAATTCAGAACATGACAAAGAATACAATGGAGGAGATCATTAAGGAATGACTTTGGGACGTAAAGGGTAGGATTGGAAGGACCACCTTCCTTTGACTGGAATTCCAAGGACAATGGACTTCTTTTGCTATTTTTGCTTACCTTTTTTCAGGATCCTGAATACTGGTGAATAATAGGATGCTGGTGAATAATAAATGTTTTAAAAGGGACTATGCTTATTACCACGCTGGTCATAAAGAATATTAAAAGGCTAAATCTGGTAATATAGATAAAAATCACAAGGGGAATATAAATGTGGAAGGAAATTTTGGATAAACATATGTGGTCTGTGAACATTTGTAAACATTTGGAAAAATGTATGAATGTTGAATAACAGTTGTTTTAAATTTTATGGAAAATGCATTACATCACAGTAGGGGGAAAACAAATAGCAGTGGATTCCTTTTGTAAGTTTGAGGCTCCATACTGTGTCAAGCAACTCTGAAAATGTAAGTGGAATTAGAAGGGAAATATGCACTGCACCCAAAACGGCTGTACTCTGGAGAAATTTCCCTTCTCTGAGATGCAGTGATCTCAGAGTTATTATATATATATAAGTAGCAAAAGTTTGAGGATCCATCCCTCACCACATCAGAGGATGCAGGGGTGCTTTCCCCATGCTAAAAATACTTTTGTGTGTGTAACAGCAAGTCTGAAAGTACACTGATTTCAAATGCTAACTACACTTAAATTTATCTTATTTATTAGTTCCAATGGCATATTTCCAAATGCATTGCTTTTATTTATTAATTTCTTTATTTGCACTTGTTTACTGGGTAGGTCCACTGGGCCATAGTGAGCCCATTTTCAGTGGAGGCCTGGGAGAAAAGCTCCACAGAAAAATGAACATTACACAATAAAGTAAATAAGTACAACACAGTATGTAATGTTCAAGAAACACAAAGTATACAGTAAAATGAACATTACACAATAAACTACACAAATATAACACAGTACAAAATCTTTAAAATGCACAAAGTATAAAATACAATATTGTTAAGAAGATTGTTAAAAAGCTCTGCAGGGAATGAACTTTACACAACATAAGCATAACATTCAGTACTGTAAGGGAGATTGCTTTCCACAGTTCAACACTATAGGAGGCTTGTAATTGACTATTAATGTCAGGGTGAATTAATACAGTGCAGTATTAAGGATATAGTGGTTTACATAATTATTATCTGAATATCATAACTATTGGTTTGTAATTAACACTTATGAAGTTCTGATAGGTAATGAATAGAGTAGTGAGAGCTGTATAGTTGAGTAGGAGTTAAGTGATAAAAGAGTTATGTAGGAGAGGTGTTAGAATGAAGGTGGGGTAGTGTAAGAGAGGGAGTCAGGTTATAGGAATTGTTGTTTTGGAACACGTACATTGCCAAAGAGAGAACAGGTGTTGTCTCAGGGACTTTTTAAAGAGAGCTGGATTGCTGGTAGTCTTAACTGATGATGGGAAGGTATTCCATAGCTTAGAAATAGTGAAAGAGTAGAGCATCTGGCCAGCTGAGAAGTTCGGCTTTTCAACATTCAGGAGTACTTGGTTTTTGGATTAGAGGGGTCTAATGGGATGGTACAGAGTAAAAAGAGAGGAAAAGGTAGGGCAATCTGATGGTTTATATATAAATTTGTGTGGGATGGTTAACAATAAAAATGTGAGATATTGTGGAAGTTCTAGCCAAAGTAGTTGGTGCAATGAGGAACAATGGTGTGATGAGAACTTTGCATTAGTTTTATTCTGATAATCTAGAGGAGAATTTGTACTGTTGTTTTTCTGTGGGGGAAAGATTTTCCATTTGGTTTGTAAAATTAAGTCTGTTGTGTATAGACTAGAGGCAACTTCAGAGAATGAGGAATGTTTGGAATTTGTGTAGATGTATCAGAGGTAGGTCTGTTATGTATATAATCTGTTTGATATGGTGTTAGTTGTAATAGAAGGTACAGGGATAGAGAGAGTGTGAGGAGTACAGTGTTAGAGATGAGAGACATTGTAGAGAGGAGAAGCTTGTCAAAGTAGTGACAATTTTATTGTTAGCAAGGTGTCAGTAGTTTTCCAGGGAAGGTGTTTTTTTGGCTGCAGTGAGGGTGGATGATGTAGAGTTTTATTGTTTAGATATAAGGGTGCGAGACAATGGAGTAGGGTAGGAATGAGTTAAATGGGACTGTCCTACAGTAGATTTGAGATAGTGGGAGTTATGATGGGATGATTGTAGCAATATGATTGGGTGACCTGGTAGGATGGGAGGAGTTAGGGCCGAAATAAATGTAATTGAAATGGGGGTGGGGTAGGGGAGGGGAGTGAGCCTGAGCATAGCGAGGGCGAACAAAGCGGGTTGGACCAGGTTCAGTGAAATGCAGTCTACTAAGTAAAACTACCTATAAGTTAGTAGAACAGACGCAGAGAGAATTATGAGGTACTAGTCCAAATCTCTTAATTGCAAGGAGGGTAGTTTATACAGAGATAGAAAGAGAGTGGTGAAAAAAGTTAAACCAGCATAAACTGAGTTAGAGCATGAAAGACTGTAGGGGTAAAGGTCTTAAAGGTGAGAGGGATGAGAAGAAAATGTGAAGAACTTGCGATCTAATGGAGAAAGAATATATTACAACTGTCTATCGCTAGTGTAAGGTCTTGGGAAGGGCTGGTTTAGGAAGAGTAAGATAGGAATATGGGGGGGGGGATACCAGACAAAGTTCCAGTGGTGTGTTGTGCTTAACAAAGAACCAGAGATTTAGAGATCATTGCTATTACATGACAACATACATTAAGAGTTCAAGCTGCACTTAATCCCGCTGAGCCATAATTGTAAGCTGCTTCTACAGTAGTGTACAATTCACCTGGATGGGAGACTCGTGGGAGGGAATGCTTTAGCAGCTGGAAGACCTATACAATTGAGAGAGATAGGTTAGGTGAAACAATGTAAAGAATACAAAATTCATAGATAAATTGAGAGTAAATATACAATTGAGTGAAAGGAAAACAAATAGAGGAGCTAAGATAGGTACAATGAAAGTAATAGTAAGCAACAGAGAGGCGAGAGTGAGGTAGAACTGAAAACCTGTTGGTAGATCTAGTTTCCTAATTACAGACAGGACAGGGTTATATACAGATAGGGAAAGATTAGAGGAATATGATTAGTAGAGTGTGGGGGGGGGGATACAAAAAAAGGAAAACGAAAGAAAAAAGAAGACGTACAACAGTGCAGTACTAATACATGTGAAATGTAAACACAGTAACAGTAGACACAGTTTGCTGTAAGACCAAAGACAACTAACAGCTGGTCATTCAGCATGTTACCATAAAACACGAGTTTTACAATGTTGCTATCTAACCTAATAATGTTTGATTCAAAGTGAAATAGTTTGAACTATACTGTCACTGTCGCTTTTTCTAGCGTAATTTTCTATGTCGTTGACTGAATTGTTATTATAGTTAAGACAGTATAAAACATTTAATAAATCAAGGTGAAACTATTTTTCAAGAACCTGCTACAGTCCTAAAAGAAATTCACACCACTGGATTAATGAAGAAAATGCTTCAGTGTTCAAGAAATATTGTTGTTGGCATAGCAGAAAGTTTGGGTGCTTCAAGACAGATACCATGTTCCACTACTGCGACAGTAATCCTATTGCATAGATCACACGTCATGATCTGCATGCCAAATGATATTCATAATTTTGCAAATATGTTGTAAAATATTCCTATTGTTTACAGTGGATAAAACTTCTTACTATCTTTATCTCCTTGCCATGCCCTAGCTATGGTTCCTGTCACCTCACCTCCATGCCCTGTCCGTATGCTTACCTCCCAGCTCTTACCTGAGGTTAGAATGGCTGTAGAAATCAAATACGCGCATATCTAGCAAGTCTTTTTACATACTTATAGAATAATAAAGGCAGCAGAGCCCACCAGTCTTAAACAACAGTTTGCTTTACCAAAACATAAAAATGCAGGCTTTTCCCAAAACAGAAGTCTTATGGTTTAACAAAAGTTTGCAACGAGTACCTCTGAATTCAATCCAACACAAATGGGATATAGTCTCTGTCTTAGCAGATTTCTCTCTTTCTGACCTATTCAACAGTTCTCTCTTCTGGATTCCTATAAGGAGGACAATCTTCAGCTTCCTCTTGGTGTCTTCTTCAAGATCCTCATTCACAATCCTGTCTGGCTTCCAAAGCCACTGCTCTGGACCATCAAATCCCCTTCCAGGAATGGCAAACAATATTCTGCATGGCTTTACCTCATCCCTCCTTCTTTACAACATTAATGGTTGTATTAAGCTAACCTTCTCTAGCTAGTACAGAAAAGTTTATCTTTGCTCTCAAAGAAACACATATTTGAAAGATTCAGCAACAATTCTCTGGTGAATACACACAAGTTTCTTTTGGTTCTTAAAGAAACACGTCTTGGTTACAATACCAGCTTTATTTACCTATTCTACATACACAATACAGCACTATTTACAATATTTACATTCAGATGGACAATTTATTTGGTGAGATCTGCCATGCTATGCTACAATACTACTGTCCATATCACAAATATCAGGAAGTCTGTCTCTTTGGATCTGGCCTACTCAGGAATCCCATGCATTTTTGCCAGAGACTACTACAGAGGCAAGCCGCATATCTTCCTGCAGACAAGAATTATAATGCTGTCAGCCTGCACAATGGGAATTAATTGTCATTCTGATTCAGAACAAAGTACAACTGTGTAAAATAACATTATAACAGTAGATGTTCAAATAGATCCCTGTTGGAGTAGCATAAAGTTATATGGGGCATGTCATGCAAAGGATACTGGATGTCCAATAAGGATATTTAAGTCTTTGGGCACATTTCTTGTGCACTATGTGTTTGTTTAAGCACAAGAGTCTGCTAATAAAATTAAGATGTACAGGCAGCAATACTCATAGCTTTCTTGTCCAAAAAACAGGGAAGCTGAAGCCTAATGCTCTAGAAGAAAGCATATCAAATAGACAAAGGACATGTAATGTTTGAAAAGGAATGAAAGTGACATGGACCTACCCTGGCAAAAGGGATTCAGACGCAATAAAAGGAAGGAGGTAGGGGAGAGAGTGTTACTAATACAACAGTGATCTATTCGAACAGCTACTGTTATGCTAAGCTAATTTCTATAACTGTACGTTCATCATTAGATCACTGTTGCAGTAGCATAAAGCTATATGGGACAATTGCCAAAATGTAGGCTGTAAGGGTGCAGGAAACAGGACCAGAGTCAAGATGACCCTGGAGAATTAATCTAGCAAATCCTGTTCTGGCTCTGAAAAATATTTAGGGTGCTTAGTAAAGGTGTTTATATATGACCAATTTGCTGCTCCAGAATAACTCGAGACCACCTTGGCCCTAGAAGTAAGCCACAGGTCTAGTGAAGTGAGCCTTAACCTTCAAAAATGGGTTTTATCCATGATGGGAATAACAGAACTAAACAGCTTGAGACAGCCATCTGGAAATGTCCTTTTTTCCCTCCTTCACAGGAAATGAAGAGTTGGTCTGACAATCTGAAATCTTTTGTCATGACCAGTTAATAGCTGGGTTGCATGTGGTCACCAAAGGTGTATAGAATTCTATCTCCTTTGTTCTTAAGTTCAGGGAAGGATATTAGGGTGGTAAATGGAGAAACTCACGGCAAACTCAGAAAGTACTTTAGGCATGAAGCTAGGATTGGTTCTACAAGTCATTCTGTCTTTATGAAAAAACAAATTAGGCTGGAAAAGCATGATGGCTTGAAACTCTGATACTCATGTAGCCAAAGTAAGAGTAATAAGTAAAGATGTCTTCAAAGTAAGAAATGTCAGGGAACAACTAGCTGCAGGTTCAAATGGGGACAGGGTCAATTTTTCTAATACAAAATTAAGATACCAGGCTGTGGCCACCTGTTTCTTAGGTGATTGAATATACAGAATTTCTTTCAAGTTTGACTTGGAATAAGGAAGAAAAGAGGGGATAAAGTGGTACATAAGCAGAGACAGTCAAAGGATGCACTTTGATAGAAGTGGAAGGCAGATCTGATTTGACCAATTCACACATCTACCATGTAGTTAATATCACTGACCTTCCTTACCACTTTGAAGGGTCCCTCCCAAGCTTCCTGCAGCTTATTGTGTCTGACAGGAATAAAAACCATAACCTGCTGCCCCACAGCATACTCTCGGGCTCAAGCATTCCTGTCATACCAGACGTTTTTCTGTAGTTGGGCTCCTGCCAGGTTCTCCTAAGCCAAGCCCATGAGCTCCCTAAGTCTTGTCCTGACGTTTAGGAAATATGCCACAACAGACACCTTTTGGGATTCACATTCACCCTCCCACTTATCATGAATCAGATCTAAAGGCCCCCTCAACCTATGTCTATACAGCACTCAAAGGGTGAAAACCTATAGATTGCTGAGGTACCTCTATGTATGCAAAGAGCAGATGAGGAAAATATTTGTTCCGCTCTCTCTTAAACTTGTCTGCAAATCCCCATAACATGGTTTTTAGTGTAGAGTTTAACCTCTCCACAAGTCCATTAGTCTGGGGATGATAGGGGTGGTCTTTAGGTGCTTCAGCCCACAGTGCTTCCACAGACAAGCCAGTAGGTATGACATGAAGTTTGTACCTCTGTCAGTTAGTATTTCTTTTGGGAAACCTACCTTGCTGAAAATCTATAGCAAAGCATTTGCCACCTGCTCTGCCTCAATGGAGGACTGAGCCACTGCCTCAGGGTATCTAGTAGCATAATCTACTACCACCAAGATATAGTTCTTCCCTGTGGTGCTTGGGACACTCAGAGCCCCCAAAATATTCATAGCTACCCTCTGAAATGGCTCCTCAGTCACAGGCAAAGGCATCAAAGGAGTCTGACTTTGTCTCCTGCCTTGCCTACTTTTTGGCACTCCTCACAGGTCCTGCAGTACCCTGTTGCAACCCTTGCAATCCCAGGCCAATAAAAGTTCTGCATAATATGTCTCTTGGTATACTTTGCACCCATATGACCTGCAAAAGGAGCGTCATGGGCTATGACTAGAAGTGCCAGATGGTAGGCTCTAGGCACTACCAACTGCTGTATTACCTCAACTTCTAGCCCTCCCTGCAGGACCACTCTCTGTACAATAACTCTTTGTTATCGCATACAGACTCCCCTTTTCCTTGAGAATCAGTTGCCTCCTTAGCTACCTCCCTCAAGCCTTTTAGTGTGGGGTCTGAGAGCTGAGCCTGTTTCAGCTCTACTTTTGTGACTCTTCCCAGCTTCCCTTCCACAGGAAGTCTGGTATTCTCTGACAGCAGTGCCTCACTGTCAGCCTGGGTACTACCACTCACCTCTGCCCTTGCAGTCACTCTGTCCAAAGGAACATCATTACCTACCAGCATCTGTGGCTCACCTTCATGCTCATTACTACAAGGTAGCTCCCTTCCTAAAATAGTCACCTCACCAGCCCTGACTTCAGGTGTGGTGTCTGTCTGGGCCTTCCCTAGGCTATCAGACCCACATGCCTGTCTCCAAGCCTGACTGTGTATAACTTCATGCACACAAGTTACTGCATTAGCAAAATCATTCCCTATCAGGACATCTGCAGGGATATCCTCAAACACAGAACTCAAAATGAGGCCAGCACCAAAGAGTGAGATAAATACTGTATATTTAATGCAGAAAGGCAAAAAACATAAAATCAGACCGGTTTCGACCCCAAGGCCTTCTTCAGTGATACACTACTGGCATTCAAAGAATACTTAAATAGTATTCTAAATGAATCAATTAAGCAGATCAACCAGTATTTAAAGGCACAGTGTAATAACAGGAGATATACTCAATCTATATACAAACAAAAACATTCAAAGATGGTCATTCAAGCCAGGGGAAAACAAACCCCCTAATTTAATAATCCAAGCCCTCTCCTTATTATTTAATATACCATGCCATCCCATTTTCCTGGATCTATCTCCCCCAAATTTTATCAATGATAGTAAAATGAAATTTGGCTGTTTTGTGATAGAGCATGTTTATATAGGGCATTGGTCTGACATTCTAATCCTTAGTGGCCTGGACGTCTGTCCAATGTAAAAAGCAGAACAGGAACATGTGGCCAAATAGACCACCCAATCTGTGCCACAATTACCAAAACATTTTATCTGATATACTCTACTAGAAAATTCTTTAGTTTTAAGCATGTGTGTACAAAATGAGCAGTGCCCACAAGGAAAAGACCCAATCAGTTTGTCCCCTGTTAATGTAATTTGTTGACCAAAACCTGTTCCAGTGTACCCAGTTTTAAAGTGATTAAAGTATGAGCCCAAATTACGGCCTCTACGGTATGAAAATAAACACTCTGGAGTCAGTATCTTAGCTAACTCTTGATTAGCCAAAAGAATGTTCCAATTATTCTTAATAACATTCCTAATAGCATTGATGTTCCTTCCATAAGTTGTCACAAACCTAATCACCTTCTCCTCTGTATCCGATTTTACTTGATATTCCAATAATTTGGCTCTTTCTTGTTCCTGAGCCCAATTACTAGCTGTCCTAACATACCCTGACTTATATCCCCGGTTGCAGAACCTTTTTATGAGGTCCTGTTGATAGCATCCGCAGGTACCTTGATCTGAGCAGATTCTCCTCACTCTCAAAAGCTGGGATTGGGTATATTTCTAATGATACGATGAGGATGTAAAGTAGTTGCCTCCAGTAAACTATTATATTGGGGGTATTTACGAAACACTTGTAAACAAAGTATGATCTGGATTACGTATTATACAAACATACAAAAAATGGATCTCCTGATCATGCATATTAAGTGTAAATTCCATCCCCCATTTGTTCTCATTTAGATATTGGACAAACTCTAGTAAATATGTAACATCACCCCGCCAAATTAACCAGCAGTCGTCAAGGTACCTACGCCAAATATCCATGTCCCCTAAATAGATGTTATGTAATGGGTCATAGATAAGATATTCTTCTAGGTACCCCATAAAAAGGTCCGCATAAATGGGGACAAAAGAAGCCCCCATTGCAGTTCCCTGTGTTTGCCAAAAGCAGTCTGCTTGGAAATAAAACACATTTTTAGTTAGTACATGTTCAGCTATACAGATTAACAAAGTGTTGAAACCGGGTGGATAGATGTCCATCTTATCAAGCCAATATTTTAAGGCCTCCAACCCAGCCCAATGGGGAATATTTGTATAGAGGGTGGTAACATCTAACGTGCACATCATCCAACCCAGTTCCAACTGTGAATCAGACAAAATCTGGAGAAACTGAGTGGTGTCCTTTAGTCTTGAACAAACCATCTTTAATAAAGGCTGTAAATACTGTGTAAGAAATACTGATAGGGGTTCTGTCAATGAGCCCCTACCAGATACTATAGGTCTTCCTGGAGGTTTCTCCAAACATTTATGAATTTTAGGTAGCAGACAAAAAATCTGCCTCTGAGGATCATCCATCACCAGTTGTCGTTTAGTTGCCACATCAATAATCCCTTCCTCTACAGCAAGTTCTAAAAAATTATCTATTTCTTTTCTGAACTGCATGGTGGGATCAAGTGGCATTGACATGTAGTATCTGGAATCATATAACTGTCTAAAGGCCTCATTCAAATAGTATTGCATGTCCATGATTACCACTGCTCCTCCTTTTTCAGCTGAAGTAATGACAATATCAGAATTATTTTTCAAATTAATTAATGCATGTTGTTCCTGTTCTGATAAGTTATGGCCTAACATGTGTGAATCACATTGTTTAAAATGCAAATCTTTAAGACAAGACTCCTGAAATACAGAAGCAAATTTGTCGATAGGAGGCTGGAAACTAGATTTTAGAAACCGAAAATCTATCTGTACTTATCCGACTTTTATCTTGTCCACCAAAAAATGGCAAAATGCCAACACATCATTGACTACAGTATCTTCATTCACAAAGAAACCAGGAACATATGATAGTCCTTTATTGAGTAGTTGTAATTCCACATTAGTCAGATCAACAAAGGAGATATTGTGTACATTAAAAATTTCAGTTATTGAGGTATGAAGACCTGTAACAATGTTTCCACATTTTTTACTCTTTCTATGTTTTCTACCACCCCTGCATTATTTAACTCTAAAGGGTCATCCAAACCTCTAGATTCTTTATGTACTGGGGACCATTGAGTGAGTACTTGTTCAATTTCAGTAGCAAATGAATCCTCCCCTGACGTACTACTAAAATCTTAGATCTCTTTAAAACAGATCTAGGTATCTTCTTCCTAAATTTTCCCACACTAGGCTGCCCATCAAAAAACTTAGGACCAAATGGTTTACCCTTATCATAATCTGTCAGATCCCTTTGAAATTTCTGTAATTTTTTAGTTTTTAAGGTTTTTTCCAAGCATAATAAATCCTGAAAAAGTTTGGTCAAACATAACTTGTACTGGGTTTGTCCATCAAAAGCTTTCACTTCCTCACAAATTTGTTTAATCTCATTGGTATTTATCACTATGATGCGTTCATAATAGGAAGAAACATCATTAACAAAGGACATTGCAGCTTGTTGCTGGACAGATGCCCATTCTTCCATCAATAAATCATCAGGAGCACTAACAAAGGGTTGTGTTCGAATTCTTAATCCCCTTGGTGTAATATTTTTTGCTTGATATGCCCTAAATAACTTTAAGTGCCATACATTAGTCCTGAGTGAAAGCATGCTTTTAGTAAGCTTTCTAAACAAATCCCTACAAATGTTGTCCGGGTCCCTTGTGTTACTATCCATACTTGCACTCTGATCCATAAGCCCAAAAAATTGTAAATCATCCTTGTCAGATGACAGTCCCTGTAAAATAGTAACCAAATCCATAATCTTCAAAAATATAACAAATGTATATAAAATATAATAAACATATAACTGGGCATTTGATACTTAATACCCCCTTTCCATTTCAGGATAGTGTGTGCAGTGACAAAAGTTGTTATTAACACATTTTAACATCCCAGTATAAATGGATTCCAACTGCCTACACTAATCTGTGAAATATATCAACAGACAATATATACAAACAATTGCTCTATAATGAGTTAGTTTCCCATCACAATTGTACAACAATACCACATAAATATTGGTAAATTTATGATTGCTTAAGTTGTACCAAAATTATTATACAAAACTTTTAAACACCATAGAGAATGAATAGAAGTATCAAGGAGCTATACACGGCCTGAAAATCAAAAAACACAAAATGGCAGATCAGATCAAAATATCATATTTCAGATTCCATCTTGATTCTGTGAAATTTTACTTGGACAAATCCCTAAATAACAGTTTGGTACTGTGGCGTTGTCTATATTAAGAAGCACATACATACATAAAGTTTACTGAGTGGATATAATCATAATAAATGGAATGTATAGTGTTCAAAACCATAATTTTGGCAATAACCTTATATTATGGTCAGAGACAATTGTATTATAAAAAACAGTAAGAAAACACAATAGGAAGACAAGCTTCCGAATTATGTAAAAACTAATATACTAGTCCCAAATACCGGAACTTAATAATAAACACTCCCATATGGTCAATATTAATCATCCAAATCAGCTTCAGATATTATCAATGTTATAGTACAAGAACAACCCAGCCCCAAAACAAGTCAACATTCACAATCTGTTCAAGAAATGGCATTCAAAAAAGGCCTACAAGTAATTCGAACAAGAAAATATCCACGTTGTTAATTACAACAGCCCAAAAAATAAGGGCTGCATCCACAGATTTATGTTAAACAAATGATTGGAATGTTTACACTCCAACAGCACCATTGAAATACAAATATATGTCCATAAATGCTCTCAGCCCAAAAATTGTTCTGGAAATTTGATTACCAAAGTCATGTACCAAGAATTAAACCCAAATGCGTAAAGTGTTCATTTAACTCTTCAAGTCAAGGTCAGAGATGTTCCCCTGGCTTTAAACACAAATTACTGTTCCACGATACAACCATTTTAAATACTCCACATTGTTTAGAACCAGATAATTAGTACATATATTTATGAACAGCCTAAAACCGAACTTTTCACCCCATGTCAAAACAGTACCTTAATTCACTGGAAAGCTCTTCTCTAAATAGATGGTGCCCTCGTTCCTGCAATGTAAATCCTGATGTAAAATCATACACCAACACTAAGCATAAAATATATGCCAAAATAACATTTTCCATCTCAAATACCCAGAGCCCATGAAAACGGTGTATAATGTTGTCCATTCATAAAGAAAAACAGTATCTCTAACCAGTCTATTCAAACCATGCGGACACAAGTTTCATTCAGTGGAAAAATCTATATAATAGGTCAAACTGACTGTACTCAATCACTACCATTTCCAAAAAAAGAAACAGAAGCAAACACACCTAATTGCTTGTTTCCTTTTGCACCCTCCCAGTCAAGGTGAACCCTGGTCAAAGGCATTTCAAATAGGGTCCCTCCTAAAGCTCTTATTGGAGTAGACAGCCCAAGTAAGTACTGCTCCTCTTTAACCACTGAAGGCTTCACAATGGTTATGTCAGAGGCTGTCTCTCTGTCTTAGCAGTGGCCTGTTTTTCATCCACTAAGATAGGATATAACCTCTTGTGATAGTCTGGTACCCTGTTGTCTCCAGACAACTTACCACTGGCATACTGTTATTTCCACTTGCTGGCTCCCCCACCTTTGTTTCCCCCACCTTGCCTCCGTGGATATCTATATGATACATGGCCCCACTGGTTACATTTAAAACATTTAACCCTTAATCCTGGCCATGTACCTGAACTAGTGGACTCTGATGGGGTGGTTTAGGCTACCCACCATGGGTTCCCTTATATCCATGTGCAGCACTGAGTATCCCCTTCCTGTGCAGTGATGCCCTGGTTGCTAAGTAGAGATCCCCTTTCATACCCAGAACATCTGCAGAGTTACAGTCTCCGTCTGCCAGCGAGATTCTCATGTCCTCAGGAAATGTGCTAAGGGCTTGTTCCCTCATCAAAAGGTCTGCCAACCATTCAAAAGTGGTGACCTGACACCCACTCACCCACCTATAAAAATAAGTGCTTAACTCAGCAATATAATTACATGCTGTCGTCTGCTTGCGTCTGTGCAGACAGAACTTTTTTTCTGTAAGTTTCTGGTATTAACTTAAAGCATTCAAGTAAACATTTCTTTACTTTTTCATAGTTTAAACAATCAGTATCAAACAATTTAAAAATGGTTACAGCTTTCCCATGGTGTAAAGTGGTCAGGAACTGTACCCAGAGCCCTTGGTCAAAATTATACTGTTTACATACCCTTTCAAATATAAGAATAAAATTAAAAAACTTATCACCCTCTGTAAATTGTGAAAGAAATTTACTGACCTTTATTGCTTGTTGGGTTCAGCTATACCCTTCCGCATTACCTTCATGACCCTGGTGAAAAGTCAGCATCTCCCTCTTATGTTGAAGCTGCTTCGCATTTTCTTCAGCCTCCAAATGACACAGTCACTCTGCTGATTCTAATTCCATGTTTCTCCTTTTTTTTTAGCATCCAAACACTGCAGTCTCTCTGCTGATTCTAATTCTAAATGGTTGGCCTCAAGTTCAAATCTATTTTACTCTAGACAAGTTTTTAAGTCCTCTGAGGAAAAAGTGAACTGTTCTGTTTCTGAGGGTGGGAAATCTACATCACCAAACTGGTTGTCCTCCAGGTTGTTTGTCTGAGCTGCAACTAAGGCTGAAATCACTTCCTCTTTAGTTAGACTGGCATGCAGCAGTCATTTGGCTTCATACACATTGGCTAACTGGTTCTTTGTCAGCTTGCCATAATCCTCTGCTGACATCTTTGCCTGCTTTCCCTGACTAACCTAAAAAAGTAAATAGAACTGTTGTGAAATGAAACTCTGAATGTTTACAGTGTGGCTGCTGAGAGAATGCACACCTTTAGTGACAACTGCTTACAGACTACAGACGTACAATATCCACACCACTGCTTACCAGTATGTGATGTCCCCACTCTGGGCCAGTAATCAAGGAGCCTCAGTCTTCACCACTGACACTGGAGAGGGACGTTCACTTGGAATGCAAATGGATACAGTCATTATTTCCAGATGCAGACCTCTCTGCATCAAACACAATTTCTCTTAAGAGAACACAAGGAACACACTCACCCAGAGTCTGTGTTTCTCTATATCTGTCTCTCCACAGGTCCCCAGTAAAGGTGCCCACTGGCACAGCTGTGTTCAGCACCCTCTCTGTTAAACCAGTATTTTGTGTCCCTGCTCCCTGTAGCTGACACACACACTCTTTGAGATTAAATTTTCACACACACACACACACACACACACACACACACACACACACACACACACACACACACACACACACACACACACACACACACACACACACACACACACACACACACACACACACACACACACACACACACACACACACACACACACACACACACACACACACACACCTGGGAAAGGCTGGCACAGATGACCTGGTCTACCAACTCGCCCAGACAATAAGGTAGATTCACTGCCACCAGTCAGTTACTATAAGGCTCTTGAAAGGGTATCCAGTTATGCTGAGTGAAGTTAATATTAATACAAATGGTAATATTGACCAAACTGTAACAATCATTTTTTTTTCCTTTCTCTTTTTTACTTACAGCTTGCCTTTCATCCTAACGGGTGCCCAACTCTGAAAAAAAAAACCCTACTTGGCCAACGCCACTGTAATTCAAGCAGAAGGAAAGGTGCACTCTGCGAGAATTTGCTCAAGCTCTATTCTCTTGTTCTCTAAAAGTGTATGTACCTCTTGAACCTAATGCACATTATTTAAAGTAAAATAGCAGTAATAACCTGCTCTACTACCACAATTACTGTATTTGTGCAACTAGTGGAAAGCACAGCTTACCGGCTTGCATCCTGCCAGCCCTCCCCATTACACTACTTAAAATAAGCCATAGAAAACTCCCTCTTTCTCATGTAGCTGCCTTTAAACCCTACCAGATATTATTTTTTAACTCCTAAACTTTAAATAAACAAGCATTTTGACCTGCTAAAGAATTCTCTCTCAGTTCTATGTCTTAGTTTTTCTAGCACAGGTTCTTACCTTTCCCAGCATAACTCGCTCCGTTCACCCTCACTACGCTCGGGCTCACTCCGCTCCTCTACACTACCCTCATTCCCACCCACCCCCACTTTCATTACACTTATACCTAACTAACCCCCACCCCTACATTCACCTCCATTGATTGGCTATCTCCACCCCACCCACCCTCTACACGAACTACCACACCCCTACTAAACCCAGTCACCTCCCTTAACACACCTACCTTCACCTGCCTAATCTCCTTATATACTCTTATCCCTACTTGCTCCTCCCCCAACTCCTTCCAATCACTGTCTCTGTTAATAAATACTGCTACCCAAATAGCATCTCTACCACTTTCTTTCTCAGCTTCCTCTTCCACCTCCTCCCTACCAAAAGACCACATCTATACCTGCCACCTGTCCCCTACCTCCAAACTCTCTACATATCTCTAAACTCAATCTTTAACCTACTCTTTCCACTCCTACAACTTTATCTCCCATCTCAGTATACAACTCTAACACTATGCCTCTCTACACTAATATCATAATCCCAACTATCTTCTTCTATCTCTACCTACTCCTCCACCTTACATCATATCATACAACCCTCATACCTTTCAAACCATTACACTCAACATCCATGCACACACAGACTCTTCCTAGCTATTCCACAATAAGCTCTACCTTATTTTCTCCAGACATAATTCTACAAGCTAAAGTAAAGATCCTCCATCTACACAAAGCCCACTATAATTATCCTAAACTAGACTACCATCATAAAACTAAAAAAACACCATCACCCTATAAATCAAAGCACCCTTTCTAACTTAATAATATGTGGAGGCATACACCCAACCCAGGGCCACAGTCTAAACTCCATAACCAACCCAACTCCATAAAAACCTTAAACTTCACTACCATCAACCTACAAAGCATCAAAAATAAAATCCCCCACTCCCATGCATGGTTACACCAAAACAAACCAGATTTCACTGCCATAACCAAGACTTGGCTTAAACCATTCATCAACGACACAGAATTCCTACCCCCCCCCAACTATACATGCCTCAGGAATGACAGACCACATAGAAAAGGTGGTGGCGTTGCCTTGATATACCCAAATATCTACACAATAGTCCCTTTCACTAAACCCATTCCACAGTTTTCCTCAGCAAAACTTTTAGTTACCCTCCTAAAACTAAATAAATATAAAACCCTCTGCATCATAGTGTTATACATTCCCCCAGGTAACAACATTCCCATACTAGAGGATATTCTAGCTTGATAATCCAAACATATTCAAAATGAAACAATCATCCTAGGGGATGAACACTGATTGGTTAGATATCACTAACCAAAACCTCCGAACTAACATCTACCTATTCAACTACACTCAGCTTATCTTTGATATAACTAGGCCAAATACCAAAAGGAACCAAGGCTCGGTCTTAGATTGGATCCTTGTATCTGACTCAGATAAGATCTCCACCTTTGGAATATTACCAAACAGTATCAGTGACCACTTACCAGCCTTTGCTATATGTAAAATGTCCACAACTATTAGTAACCACCAATTAAAACAAACTAGAGACCTATCCCAATTCTCTCCGGAAACCCTAAATGAAAATTTACAGCATACCAACTGGGCACCATTAAAAATTATTCCTCTTGATGATGCAGTTGAATTATTCAATTCAACATTTCTCAAAATCTTAGATAGGGTAGCACCACCACGGCTAAAAAGAGTCAAGACGAATCATGTCACTTGGCTCACCAAAGCCACAAAACAAATCATGTCCACTAGAGACAAAGCTTGAAAATCATGGCAAAAATATAAAATCCCAGCTGATCTCACTCTATACAAACAACTACATAAGCAGGCCAAACGGCAGGTAAACAAAAACAAAAAGGAATACTTCCATAAACTACAGGACCAGCATAGGCTAAACCCACAAAAATTCTGGGGGGCAATAAATTCCCTTATACACCCAAACTCTAACACCAATCCTTGCCCATACCCTGATAAATGCCTCACTGATATAGCCTCTCTCTTTAACTCTTATTTTATTGACACTATTGCCAAGCTAACCACCACGTTCCCTCCTTCTAACCCAAACTCATCACACCAATAATCTACTCATCCTAAAGCTCCCTCTCCACCACATTTTTCTTCCTATCCCATACCCACATGCACCATAAAAAACTGCTTCTAAAACTTAAACCTTGCACCTGTGCTCCTGACAACTTGAATTCCTAAAAATATCCACATGCTCCATTGCTTACCCCATTAGTATACTTATCAACAGATCAATCCAAGGATCCCACATACCTAATATCTGGAAAAAAGCCTACAGTCTTCCTCTGCATAAAGGTGGCAAAAATGCAGACATCTCCAACTTTCGGCCTATAGCTATTCTCTCTCCCATTTCAAAAATATTAGAGAAATGTGTCCATACCCAACTTTTCAACCATTTAATTAATAACCAACTTCTCACCCCAACCCAACATGGCTTTAGACCAGGCCATAGCACCAACACAGCTCTCATCTCCTTTATGGATACAGTAAATTGGGCACATGATTCCATGGATACAGTAAATTGGGCACATGATTCCAATCTGATCATCTCCACACTATTCCTTGACCTTTCAAAAGCTTTCAATACCATTTCACACTCCCCTTTACTCTCTAAACTCAACAATCTAGGTCTCACACCCCCAACCCTAAATTGTTTCTCAGCCTATCTCTCTGGAAGATGTCAATCAACTAAATGGCAGCAATCCTGTTCCCCCTTCCTCAGCATCTCCACAGGTGTCCCCCAAGGCTCCATACTAGGCCCACTTCTATTCAATATATTCATTAATAATTTCCATAACTCCCTTATACATGGTACTGTGATCCAATATGCAGGTGATTCAACAATCATCTGCACTGCTAAAACCCCTTCTGAGTTGCAACTACTAACACAAAATACTTTCACATCCACTGAAAAATGGATGTCATGCAATCACGTAGCTCTCAACTCAAACAAGACTAAACTGATCCCATTCACTCCCAAAAAAACAACCTCTCTAAATAGAACTGAATTCTCTACCACTCCCAAAATAATACCACCATTGAAGTAGTCTCTAGTACTAAACTACTAGGAGTCATTATTGACGAAACCCTAACATTTGATCTCCACATACTCAATAACATCAACAAAAACACATCAGAAACTGGGAACCCTTTACAGACATAGCTATTACCTCAATAACACTGCTAAAAAGACTCTAGCCTCAGCCTTTCTACTTCCATCCCTGCTATATGGTGCCCCCATACTCACAAACATCCACTCTTCGCTTAAAACAAAGCTCAACTCATGTTACAATAAGGTTGCTAGATTTGCAACCAATGCTAGATTCTCATCACACCACTGTTCCTCGCTACAGCAACTAAACTGGCTAGAGCTACCACTCTATCTCAACTATCTACACTTAACTACTGCACATAAAATGATATATAAACCCACAGCATGTCCCTCTCCCTCCTCCTTACTATCATTGTACCAACCAAAGAGACCTCTTAGATCAGAAAATAAAACACTGTTTAAGGTAGACAAACCCCACCTCCCAGCCAGTGAAATGCTCTATTCCTTCACTGTTTCCAAACTTTGGAATACCCTCCCAACCACAATAACCTCCATCACCTACCATCCACTCTTTAAAAAATCTCCTAGACAACACCTCTCCTCTTGCTAGTTATGCCCACACCAAAAATAACCCTCTCACTTTCTTCCTCTACTGTGCCACTTCCACTTCACTCCTCCTCTAGCCACTCAATTGGTCAATATGTAGGTACTCTGCATGTTCTAATATCACTGTTAAATCAATGCCTAACATTGTTTACTGCACTGCCTTCTAGCTATCTATGTAACTGTAACTATATGTCTGTATTTATATGTATTTGCCTTCTAGCTATCTATGTTACTGTAACTACCTTTTTATGTTTATTGTAATCTTCAACATGTTTAATGTCATGTGGAGCTCTTCTGCCCGGGCCTCCACTGAAAATGGGCTTACCTAGGCCCATTGGACCTTCCCGGTAAACAAATGCAATAAATAAATAAATAAATAAATAAACAGTCAGGCTTCAGGAGTGATCAGAGCTGTTACCAAAGAAATATATGCAAATACACTCAAAATATAAATATTTTCTAAAAAGGACCAGCCATAATGAAAAGTTTAAATATATTTAATAAATAATAAAAGAACAAAGAAATAATAAATATCTATTTACAGTAAATACCAGAGATTCAGTCACAAGAAATATTAAAAAAACATAGATGGAAAGCTTCACACAGATACAGAAAAACAGTATTTAGTTAATCTCACAGAGCCACTTGTTGGTGGGACAGTTTTGTGTACCAGAGACTGCCCCTCCTGTGGAATAGACTCCCTCTCCATGTCAAGCAAAGTACCTCATTAACCCTTTTTAAGCACAACTTGAATACCTGGATGGGAAACTGAAAATACACCCCTGAGATTCCATTTGTGTCTCTGCAGGACAGGGCATCGGGGGATGACTTGTCGGAACATAGGCTAAATTCATGGCTAGATTTGTAAGGGCCTCAGGGCCAATAGCCTAGTAACTTCCTATGATCCTCACTATCTACTCCTGACTGATTAAAAGAATTACTGTTCCCTGGTTAAGCTACTTACTACTGCAAGGTAAGATGAGGTGGGTGAGGGTCTTATAGTCAGGTTTCCAATAACAGACTACCCCTGAGACTTCAGTCTCCTCTAATTTTAAAACATTATTTCTGTATATAATGACATCACATGCATCTGGTCATCTGACTTCTGGATCCCACACTGTTACCATACTAGAAGCTGCTAGGGCTGACATATCTGGAACTTTTCTAAGATCTGTTGCAGCATCTGGAAGCCATAAAAGAATAAGACCATTCCACTATTCCAACAGGAGCTACAAACTATTATCTAGCACAGACATTGCATCTCTGGCACTCTTCAAAACTATGGGATAACTTCTTTATGGCTTACCCCATAATGTAATTTAATTTCAAGAATATTTTTTAACGTTAGGTGGATTAACCTCTTCTCTTCCTGTATATGATGTTACTGTGTATACATTTAAACAGTTACAATAATGCATGTACATTTTTTTCTGTCCATCAGGAAGCAGTCTGAGGTGGGATCTGGTGACTGATCTCCTCAGTGAGGGTCGGAGTAACACCTCTGTGGAAGGAGTAGCAGTGTCCCAGCAGCTATTCCTTACCCAGGTTTGAGAAATCCCCAGGTGTTACAAGAGTTTGGGGGCATGTTCACTGGGAAACCTGGGTGCACCCACCTCGTGCAGCACCATGTGGATACAGGACCACAAAGGCCTATCAAGCAGGCCCCTTACAGGATGCCTGAGCGAGTCACGCAGACTTTGAGGGAAGAGATACAGAAAAGCTTGGAAATGGGGGAAATCCAATAATCCAGCAGTCCCTGGGCCTCCCCAGTGGTGCTAATACCAAAGAAAGATTGCAGCACCAGGTTCTGTGTAGACTACAGGAATCTAAACAGTAATACAGAGTGAGATGCTTCCTCCATGCCTAGGACAGATGAAGCCTTAGAGCAGCTAGGTGGGGCTAAGTATCTGACCACTACTGATCTGCCCAAGGGGCTAAGTATCTGACCACTACTGATCTGCCCAAGGGCTACTGACAGGTACCTTTGACTCCCATGGCTCTAGAGAGATCAGTCTTTGTGACTCATTTCACACTATACGAGTTCATAAAGATGCCCTTTGGGATGAAAAATGCCCCAGCAACCTTCCAGATGCTGGTAAATTGTATACTAGCAGGCGCATGAGATTATGCCCTTGCCTACCTGGATGACACTGTCATCTACAGCCATTCCTGGCATAAGCATATCAGGGAGGTCCTGGGCAGACTGCAAAGGGCAGGGTTGACCATTACGCCTGGTAAGTGTCAAGTGGGCATGGCAGAGGTCTCCTACCTGGGACATAGAGTGGGGAGTGGTAAGATCAGGCCAGAACCTACCAAAGTGGAAATCATTCAGGCTTGGCCTGCCCCTGCTACCAAAAAACAGGTGAGGGCATTCTTTTGGACAGTGGGGTAATATAGAAAGTTAATTCCCAATTACATTACAATAGCTAATCCCCTCACAGACTTGACGAGGAGAAACAGGCCAGACAAAGTAGTGTGGTTCCCCAGGCTGTGAGCAGACATTCCAAAAGCTTAAAGGGGCTTTAGGAGGACCCGCTGTGTTAGCCAGTCAACATTACAGCAAAGAATTTGTGTGCAGGTGAGTGCTTCAAATCATAGGGTGGGGCTGTAATCAGCCAGGTTTCCTCAGAAGGAGTAGAGCACCCAGTGGTATATCACAGCCGTAGAATCCAACCTAGGGAGGAATGTTATGCAGCAGTAGAAAAAGAATGTTTAGCCATAGTATGGGCACTGCAGAAACTTCAGTCCTATCTGTATGGAAGGAAATTCACTGTAGTTACAGACCACAATCATATGGAAAGAAATTTACTGTAGTTACAGACCACAATCCCTTAACATGGCTACATCAAGTCAGCCAGCAAAATGCCAGGTTACTAAGGTGGAACCTAGGGTTACAGGTATATGATATGACAGTGTAGCATCGTAGTGTGGTTAGCAATGCCAAGCCAGATGGGCTGTCAAGACAGGGTATAGGATAATGTATTCCCAGATAGGCTCATTTCTCTCAAGCAACATTTCTCAAGGTGGACTTGAAAAATTAGCTTGAGTCTTCAAAGGGAGCAAGAGATGTGATGAAAGTAGGTACTGCCACCCATGCCAGAAGTGAGGCAGTGGATGTGTAACATATGCCACCACAGCTAGCTAGAATTTAGTAAAGAATTATGTCATTTGTGTATCAAACTTAAAATGTATCAACAGTGTTCCCTGCTGGACAGAAAATAAATGTACATGCATTATTGCAACTGTTTGAATGTATACACTGTAACAGCATATACTGGAAGAGGAGAAGAGGTTGGAATGGTTTTATTGTTTTATGGTTTACTGATGATGCAACATATCTTAGAAAAGCTCCAGATATGTGTGGTAGCACATAAGTACTAAATCTTAGCGGCTTCTAGTGTTGGTAATAGTGGGGGAACCAGAAGTTAGATGACCAGATTAATGTGATTCCATTCTGTAGAGAAATAATGTTTTAATATTAGAGGAGACTGAAATGTCAGGGGCAGTCTGTTCTTGGAAACTTGACTACAAAGACCCTCACCCACATCATCTAGCCTTGCAGTAGTAAGTAACTTAACTAGGGAACAGTAATTCTTTTAGTCAATCAGGTATAGATAGTGACATTAGCTAAATACTGTTTTTCTCTAACTGTGTGAAACTTTCCATCAGTGATATTTTTAATATTTCCTGTCTCTGAAACTGGTGTTTACTGTAAATAGATATTTAGTATTTCCTTGTTTTTTATTATTTATTATTAAACATATTTAAACTTTCTATTGTGTCTGGTCCTTTTTTTAGAAAATATTAAAATTTTTACAGTATTTGCATATATTTACTTTACAACAGCTCTTAGCCACTCCTGAAGCCTGTTTGCTTGGTCAACATTACCATTTGTCTTAATATTAACTTCACTCAGCATAATTGGACACCCTTTTAAGAGTCTTACAGTAACTGACAGGTGGCAGCGGATCTATCTTACAGTTGGGGTGAAGCTGGTAGAGCAGGTTATCTGTGCCAGCCTTTCCCAGATATATATGTGTGTGTGTGTGTGTGTATATGTGTGTGTGTGTGTGAAAATTAAATTTCAAAGAATGCATGCTAGCTACAGGGATCAGGGACACAAAGCATTGGTTTCACAGACAGGTGCTGAACGCAGCTGTGCCAGTAGACAGCCTTACTAGGGGCCTGGGGAGAGACAGATACCGAGAAACCCAGAAGCCAGGCTGAGTGTGTTCCCTGTGTGCTCTTAAACTGTGCTTGATGCAGAGAGGTCTGCATCTGGAAAAACTGAGTGTAATCATTTGTATTCCAAGTGAACATCCCTTTCCAGTGTCAGTGGTGAGGACTGAGACTCCTTGATTACTGGCCCAGAGTGGGGACGTCACAGAAAGCATTTCACCCTCCTGCATTAATTTCCCTCTTTCCTCTAATGTTTTGAGTACCTCAGGCAAGGAATTTCTAAAAAGGTAAGTGTTTCCAAGGGACCATAGAACATTTGTGCTTTGACATATTTTGGAAACTCTGGAATTTGTGCCAGGCATTCCTACACATCACTGTCCCTGTGACTGCACCTCCTGACATGGCATCCACTGCATCATGTGTACATTTTATTGAGTGAAGCAGAAGACACCATTAATGATGGACTGGCTTTAAATGTCTGAGGTAGGAAGCTGGCTATAGACTGCTGCATGTCATAAAAAATGGAAAGTAGGCATATTACCATATGAGTCTGGCAACTCATTGCTCTCAAAGTCAGTGTGGAAGAAGCTTCCACCTTCTTCCTATACCTGTCAAATGCCCTGGCATCTTCAATAATGGAGACATGTGTAGAAGAAGTCAAGGAATTATGCAACTGTCCCCATCAACTGAGATCACAGCCTGGTTTATAATTGCTTTTCTAAAAAGAAATTTATGGAAGTCTGGCACCTTATAAAATCTGTTAGGTTTTCTAGGTGTAGGGACTATGAATCTGAAGAAGCAGAACTGGCATTAAAAGCATAAGCAAAAGCTCACAGTACTGGAAGGATGGCTAAGTAACTGGAGAATTCATACCCAATAGATCATAATACATTGTGAGTCTGAAACTTCCCTTCTCTCCCATGTCAAGAGCTCTTTATCTTATATACTATGTCAGAGATAGAAATGTCTTCATTTGGAGAATCTGAGGACAAATTCATCTCATATTCAGGTTTACAGGCATGGGGGAAGAGATCTCAGAAGCATAGTGAAGGCCTTCCTCTTCAGTCTGAGACTACCTCCTTTTCACGGGAAAAAGAGATCTCTTCTTGTTAGACTGGATAGAAGCCTGAAAAGACTGCAAAGCCTAAAAGGCACCTGGAAAATGTTGTGCCAATCTTCTTAGAAGCCCTTCAGAAGATCTGAAGGAGGAATGTTTAGTCTTTAGGACTTTTTGTTTGGAGTCTCTGGTCTGATAGTCTTAGACAAATCAAACAGCTCTACTAAGATTAATGACCCAGCTACTTTCTCCCTTACTAGAATTTATGTCTCCCTCAATAAGAACAAAATGAGGTTTTTCCTTTCTTGTCTTGGAGTGCCTGAAGTCTGGTTTGAGTAGATGTGCAGGTTTCCTGGACTTTAGTAGCTTCTGTGGACGCTCATCAGTGGGAACAAGTACATTGGTCTGATGATGCAAGGGCTCCAAAACTACCACAACAGAACAGTCTCTCACAGACCACTGCAGAGAGGTGAATAAACTAGGGTCTTTAGAAACTTCTTTTGAAATGCTTCTTTTCTTCTTTAACTGAAAAGAGAAATTTGTGGAGGAGAATTCAGTAGCCAGAGTGGCATGTGGCAAGAACTTTTCAAGAAATGGTTTTAAGCTACTGTAATACTTTAAACTTTTGTTTAGTATACCTTTTTTAATAAACACCATTATTAAATTATCACTTAAAACATAGGTAAATATGCAATAGCAGAAAAGAAAGCAAACCATTTTAAAATGTTTCCATTTAAATACAATATAAATTGCATATATTTTCTTTGCTACCATCATCAGTCCAACATTAAAAAAATGCTGAATTCCTGTCTTCCCTTAAATTCACTCCTCCTTCTCCTGAACATTATGCATGCATTGTTCCTACAATACATTTAGTTATATGTAATTTGTTCCATTTCTTTCTAAAGATCCCTCTTCCAGTTCTTTTCACTCTCTTATAATATTCAATACCTCAAATATAGTAGATGTAGACTGATTTTCTAGTATTTTTTTGTCAGTTAACAGAACTGAACTTAATAAGGACTTACTATGTTTAGGCAATTCAGATCCTGAATCCCACATCAGAAGAATAATTTCTTTACTAACAGCCACAATTTGTTCACCCAATATTTCTGACAGAGTACTCTGCAGATAATTTTTAAAATCTGCCAACACATTACACTCCCAAAACATATGCTTCTAGTTACCTCTTTCTCCTCTATCACGCCTCCAAAATGTATCTACTTGAGGAAAAATTCTTAGAGCTCTGCTTGAAGTATAAATATATATATGCAAACACTTCCAAAGATCCTAAACCTTCTGGACTTGCTGCATACTTGGAGCCATACATATGTCTTCCCATTGTTTTCTTGTAAATTGCTTTTCCACTAACTCTTCTCAATCTTTTCTAACCTCTTCCAATTGCTTCTTTTAGTTATCATGCGATACTGTATATGCCCTACTAATTATCCTTTTTGTAACAGCTGCTTCTAGTCTAGATTCAATTAAAAACTCTTTCACTTAAAATTCCTCTATCCCTTGCTCTTTGCCTGTACTCAAAGATCAAGCCCTGGTAGGGAAGGAAGTCTATAACCTGTAATCCAAATGTCTTCTTGGCCTTATCCCACTATATTATCTTTCTTGCTAAGTTATTTGTTCCCAATATCTTCATTCCTTTGGCCAGTTTTCTCTCCAGTAAAGTCCAGTCCCTCTTGTTGATTTTCTGTACCCCTACATGCAGTCATCCCTATTGGCAAAATCCCCTTTCTCCATTCTCGTATTAGCTTAGTTCTTAGAATACTTTATGAGTCACCAGTCAAGCCCCTAATGTATAACACAAAAACAAACATCTGTCATAGGTGACCCAACTCGAGACACGCTGATGTCCCTCTCACCAGGACATCAGGTGCCAGGATCCACCACATAACACACGCACTCAAGTCTCTCAACAACAAGCACTGTTATAGGTTCATAGGTTGGTACTAGGCTATCAGCCCTAGGGTCTATACAAGCCTAGCCATAACAATTCCCTGGCTATTTCTTCCCACACTATTTACTTCCCTGGACCCCTGTCTAGCAGGGCGACTGAAGTGCTCCCCAGGGTGAATTTCCTTTCTCCCATCCAATCGTCAAGGTTCCTTTTGAAGAGGACCAAAGAGGCACTCTCCTTGACATGCCTGGGCAATCTATTCCAGAGTCTGGGGAGTCTCTGGGTCAGGAACCTATCCCTCCAGCATGTTTTGCTTATTGTGATGACAAGGTTTAGATCCCTGGAGCATGTGGCTCTGAGGGATTGGGATTTCTTTAAGTGTAGCATGTCCAACAGCTCTGGGTTTGACATGGCCTTGTATGTTAAGCAAAGATTGCCTCTGAGTAGACGATATGCGACAGAGTATAGCTGGAGTTTTTTAAGGCGGTCAGCATAGGGTATCTGCTTTAGGCCTGTGATTCTTTTAGTGAGGTATTTCTTTGGCCTTTCCAGTTGTTGCAGATGTCTTGAGAGGTACATATCAAATGGGGCATTGTATTCTATAATGGGTCTAATGACGGATGAGTACAGTGGGACAATGACCTCCTTTTTTCTGGATGAAAAGCCCTTAGTGATGAGGTGTGCCACATAGAAGGATTTCCTGACTGTTGTGGCCATGTGGTTATCGAAGGTGAGACCACTGTCCACCTGTGTCCCTAAGTCTCTTATCAAACTTTCGGTGTTTAGTGTACTGCCACCTATATGGTAATTCATGGATACATGTTTTTCCCCAAAAGGGATAACTATACATTTCTTGGCATTGAGCTTGAGCCCATGGCTCTGGCACCAAGCATCTGTTTCTGTAAGGCCCTTTTGTAGAGTATCCACATCATTTGGGGATTCAATAATGGCTCCCAGTTTGAAGTCATCTGCAAACTTTGTTATCCAGAGTCCCTTAGTGTTGGCCTGTACTTCAGAGAAGTAGATGCCAAACAAGAGCGGTCCCAGGACTGAACCCTGAGGTACTCCACTTGTCACTTGTCTGGAGCTGGATTTGGAGTCGGCTACTTTTACAGTGTGGGTTCTATCAGTAAGCCAGTTAGCAACCCATTGGGTGACGTAGGGATTAATGCCTAGCTTAGTAAGTTTATCTATGACTCCATCATAGTCCATGTTGGTGTGAACATCTTGTGACATACCTCACTGGACTATATAAAGAGGGACATGACTGAGCTCTTTGATTGTGTGTCTCAGGCAGGTATGTCCCTAGCCTTAAGCAGCATTTTACCTTTGCCTAGGATGATACCTAAATACAAATAAAAAATGATCGACTTCCAACAATTGGCTTAGTTTCTTGTGTCATTCAAAGGGGATCCAGTATCTGTCAGCCTTGGATGACATGATCAACAGACCTTGATGCTTTGCCAGAGATGGTCTTCATTAGACACCACTGGGATTTTGGTTACTGGCTAAGGCTCTTGCCACCCCCATAGTGCCTTTTTTAGGCAATGTCACAAGAACAAAATTCCCAACATAAAAATACCCTCTAAAAAAATCTCAAGGCTATGCTGCTAAGCATTACGAGTCTAAACCAGAAACTGCACTCACTGGACGCAGTCTTCACTGTGGAAGACAGATGACATTTGTGCAGTTAGTGAGACCTGGTTTAAGGCTACAGAGGGCACCCCAGCTTTACCAGGTTAAATTACCTTCCATACGTTCAGACCACAAACTAAGGTGTGAGAACTAAAGGAGGTGGTGTATCAATATTCATTAAATATAAATACACCTCTAGATTGGTTAAACAGCACAATTCCCTTGAATTACTTCAGGTGCAACTGACAGTCGGTAACAACCCTCTTCAGATCATTGTCAGCTATAGGACCACCCCCATGAATCAGGACATCCACTCAGCCTAGTTGGATCTACTTGAGTCAATCAAGATAAAACCAAACACCCTGGTTTTGGATGACTTTAATTATCCATCACTGACTGAGTAAATCATATGTGTTCTAACTATTTACCTAAAGGTTCCTGGACTTCATTAACTCCAATGCCTTGGACCAGCTGGTTGACACACCCACAAGGGACTCAAACATCCTGGATCTGGTGCACTCACCCCGAGTGTGTGGCCATCCCTAGTGAGATCTGACCACAGATCAGTCTATAAGTAAATATAACACAAGACCCCACCCTTAGCAACAACCAGACTAAAAAACTCCTCAGTCAACAACAACCTCTTATGTGTCAGCATAATTAGCTTCATAGCCCCTCCCCTCACTGATGAAACAGACACCTACGCTGTTATATGAGCACTTGTACAACTGAATTGACTCTGCCGTACTTGACAGAAACAAAGCAAGATCTGGTGGACAACTGCCATTAATAGGCTATACAATAGGAGAAAGAAATTGTTGTCTAACAGTAGGAAGGAACAGTTTCAAAGCTGGAAACACTCCCTCCTCTACTTAAACAAGCAAATAAGACTCGTAGTGAAGTCCTCCAAAGCTAACCAAGAATCCAAATTATCTTCCCCAACTAAGGATAACCACAAGGCATTCTTTAGTTACATCTGTAACCTCAAAAGTTAAGGCCCAGATTTGCACTAAACTCATAGTTAATGGTACTACATACAGCAGTACTTGAGAACCTGTGGATATAACAAACCTGCTGACTGACAGGTTCAATGAAAACTTCATTCCCCTGTCCCCACCACATATAATCTAAATTATCCCTAATACCTGTCCCCCACCTAGTATCTCTGAGGAGCAGGTCTTAACTGGCCTCTCCAAGGCCAAAAACACAGCCTCTATGGGACCAGACAACATCTGGGGCTGTGTTCTACATGGGTTAAAACAGGAATTAACATCAACATTGGGCATGCTTTTCCATCACAACCTAAAAACTGGCTTTGTCCCATTGGAATGGAAAACAGCTACTGTCATCCCTTTGCACAAAGGGGGTGCATCCATGGACCCTGGAGACTACAGACCCATTAGCCTGACCAGCCTTATCTGCAAGGCCATGGAATGAAACATCATGGACCTTATTAACAAAGATATAGGAAATCTCCAAATGCTCGACCCCACCCAGTTTGGCTTTGTCAAGGGGAGATCATGCATGTTAATCCTGGTGGACTTCTTCAAGACAGTCACCAAAGCCCTAGACAGGGCAACTCTGTGCATATGGCCGACCTAGACTTAGCCAAGGCCTTTGACAAAATCCTCCACTCAGCCATCATTGATAAACTCACCCAGCTGGGAATCAACCCATATACTCTCAGGTGGATTGCAAACTTGCTCACTAATAGAACTCATATGGTCAAAATAGGGATACCACCTCTTCCAGCAGATCCATAATGAGTGGTGTTCCACAGGGATTGGTTCTGGGATCCCCGACTGCTCAGACTCTAATTCTCCAAAGTACAGGCTAAAACTAAAGGACTGTGGCTGACAAAGTTTGCTGATGGATGCAAACTGGGAGCAGTCACTGAAACCCCTAGCAATATCAACATCCTGCAAAAAGGTCTTACCCAGATGAATGACTGGTGTCAAAGTCATGGTCTTAAATTTAATGCAAAAAATGCATCATCATCCCCTTCGGCAGGGGTAATGTCCCTGCAAGCAAACTACCACATCAACAGCAATACCCTGAGAACACTCAGTGTTGAGAGATCTTGGCACAACCTGTCGCCACAGTGGAAACAAGGGCATTTTATAGTGCTCATTTCATAAGTAAGGGCATTACCTCAAGAAATAAATGAGGTTATAACCCCCCTGTGCACTTCTCTCATCAGGCCAATAATACAGCACTCCCTTTGGTAATTTCCTTTCTATACATCTGCAGTAACTGGAGAGACTACAAAGGTTCTTTACAAAGAAAGTTTAGGATCTTCAAGATCTGTCTTATGTGGACAGACTTTACTCTGTGTCATACAGACTGCTCAAAGGTGACCTGTGCCTTACATATAGAGTAATCTCTGACCCAGCTTTAATTGAAATGCTGCACATTCGCAAGTCAAGTGGCACACAGGTCACTTGCTCAAAGGATCTTAACATGGTATGTGACATCAACATAACTTGCTGGAGAGACTGATTTGTCTCTCAGAGGTTGCTCCACCTTCAGAACAAGCTTCCTGTTCATGTTAATCAAACCCCTCGTTGGCGTTATTTAAGCATAATTTAGATGACTGGATGGATAACTGGTAATTCACCCTGGGGGTTCCACCTGTGTCACTCTTGGACAAGGGCAATAGGTGCTGACTTAAGTGTCTGCTTGAACCAGACAACCTTGGAACAATGGGTGAACTTGGCTAGGCTTGTGTGGGCCCTGGGACCATTATCCTAGTCACCCCCTATGATCCTATGAATATAAAATTCTGTATGGTTGTTATCATTCTCCTTAAGGATATACATCAGTCTGATGAAGCATTTGGATAAATGTGAAAGTGTTAAATGAATCGATTTTATTTGTTTTTATGTCAGCTTTTTCTTTGTATTAAACGGTTAACTTTTATAGTCATGGTGTGCCTCAGAGAGTTTTTTATTGAATATATTTTTTTGTGCTTTGTTTGGGGCACTTTACCCTTGCTAATGGTTTCGTTTCTTACTGACTTCCAGTCTTTGCTTGCAATGGCACGTCACCTAACTCACCTAGTGCTTCTGCCACAGGCATGCAAGTAGTTGGCACCTGTGGTGCAGCTGTTCTGAAATGAAGCCCTGATGTTACTGGATGACAGTAAAGCACATGATGAAGTCTGCCTACACAAGGTGGATGACCTACCAATGTGCTACATGACCATCATTATCCACTACTGACATGGGGCATCCACAGCACTCAGACACTCATGATCAGTCCTGATCCCATATCCAGATCATTGTCAGTGCTACTTCTCTGTGTCACTAGGAACTACTCATTCCTGATCATACATCCAGACCATTGTCAGTGGCAACTGTCTGTTACTGGGAACTGCTCTATCTCTGTCAGTGGATGGCATGTTGTAGGAAAAGCCCCAGTGGCACCCCCTGACATCAACTATCTAATATGTACTATAATGTCAGTTACCCTCAGATGCACTTGAATCACTGTCTGGTTGCGTCCAACTACAGCATTTATCTGCTGCATCATTCCCTGACACACCTGGTCCCGGATGGCTTTGACTTATCTAGGTACAGGATATACCAGCCTCTTGTCCGTAGGGCCAGCAGAAGAAAATCTACCTAAGTATAAACTTTGCAAGTTGCTGTTGTTGCTTTGATGAGATTACAGTTCCTACAGCATTAATCTACTTCATCATTTCCGGACAGACCTGGTTCCTGAAGGCCCTGTATGACTAACTGTATCCAGGCTCCATTTTACACCAGATACATGTACATAGGGCCACCAGCAGAACATCAGTATCTTGTGGTGTGTAAACTTGGCAGTATGCTGTCATTGTTTTGATGAGAAGACAGCTCCAGTACATCTGTAGAAACAAACATGGAGCAATGCTTGGATGTTGGACAACACAACACTGCCAAGCTGACCCCACTAACCCTCTGGTAGGTACTGTCTGGTGTAATGCAATGTCATAATGGCTGCACTACTGTGCCACACTGTGATATTTATGGCATATAGTAAGCAACAGTGCATGTAGACTGCAACGTCTACAGCATAGGCTTTGCCCAAAGGAACAACCACCTCTGTGCCCACTCCTATGGACTTGTTGATTGTAGGTGTTCTCCTCCAAGCATTGTAATATATCTTGTCTGCCCTTGTGCCCTGTGTGCCGCCCCAACACAGTGTGCCATATCTCTTGCAAGGCCATACACAAGCCAGTATTGTGTGCCAGCTGTATAAGGCAGCCATGAATCCTGGATTTGTCCCTGCAATGTGATGCACATAATCTGTACACCCAACTACTGTACATTTTCTTATAATTATGTATACTGCAACGTGCTATGGTTTCAGTAAATTACCCATTTCTCTAGTGTGGTTTCTTGCAATACAATGACCATACTGCTCATTGCACCATTTATGGGCTTATAATGTTGAGATTCTAATATGACAGTGTACAGTGAAGTTCTCTGAACTGTGCTGATAATGCAATACTTTATCAGCTGCATTCCACATTTGGAGACCTGGTCTGCCTTGTACATGTGCACTGTGTTAAATCAAGTCATGCATGGCTTTATACCTGGGCTGGGATACACCAAATATGCAGTGCAGTAACTTCCATGGACATTGCATTACCCACCTGTCCTTCCTGGGTATGGTCACGCATGCATATCATGTAGGGTGTGCATTCCTCTGGGACATGACCACTCAGCTGTTGTCTGTGCCATGTTGTTGACCATGTGCACTGTACTACAGTTGATGGACATTGTGCTGTGTCACTTGATTTCTGTAATGCACAGTGGCATTGAGCTGTTGCTTCCACTTGTGGACTCAACCTGGCAAGTGCTATGTCTTCTGGAAGATCTGACTGTGGCTCAGCTCCTACGTTACCAACACCGATACCAAATCTTTCTTCATCTGCTGCATGCACAACAATGGGAGCACATGATGGGGGACTCCACTGAGGGTCATCTGTACAAAACTGATAGCCTCCTCTCAAGTGAGTGCCAACAGCCAAGTATATAATGCCATAGGCATCACCCGCTCAGGTGAGAAGTGCTAGCACAAGTATAGTGCTCTGAAGAAGCGTCACTCTTACTCTATCCAACAATGGGAAGAAGGGGTTACAGAGAGACACCCAGACTACTATAGTAAGGACAGCATATTACTTTGTCATATTACAGTAGTCTTTTTTAAAAAACTACAGGCTATTTCTGATGTGCATTTTTACAGAGACATAGGAAGTGTGGAACAAAAGGGTAGCTGTCCCAGGTACCAGCTTGCAGGGGAAGCAAAAAACAAACAAAAAACAATCATCAAACTGCCAAGTAAAATTTTTACCTTTTGGTTCCAAAAAAAGTGCATTCTTTTCCACTTTGAAGTGGCAATTCGGGCTGTTAGGAAGAAAGTTAAAGCTCTTTACAGAAAGAAGTTGCCAGATATCCACTGCATAACAGGCACATTAGTTTGACCTATAAACATGGAAAGGCATTGAAAGACTACTTTAAGATCATATTATTACTGAAATAAAAGGATTAGACAATGTAGACCTTGATTAGCGTAGCTTTAAACTTAGCAGATCTATACTCATGAACCTTGTTGGTTTTTATTAGTATGCTCAAGAGAGCAAGGACCCTAAACTACAGACACACAAAGATCTTATTAAAACACTTGAGTTTTAATTCACACAGTGAGTTAATAAAACAGACTGCAGTTTTTGAATATTAATGCATGTATTCTCACCCAAAGCATCAACTGTATACACATATCAGTTGCAATTTAGGGTACAACTTCTACCTGAAGACCTGTAACTAGAAGGATAAATTACTTTACATTGACAGAAGCTATTATTTTTAATATATTTTTCTCAGCTGTCCTGCACAGGAGTTTCACAGATGTTTAAATTACACCCTCTATTACAAGTCAAATATGCAAGGGATGACTGTTTTTAAAAGCATAACAACTATGCATTATGTCTCAGTTATGTCCAACACCTGCCACAACCAAATAAGCTTTACAGTGGACAGCTACAGAACAGTTACAGTCACTGGCTCCTCAGGAGTTCACCCTCCCTTGTCTAAGTTCAGGGATTTTTTTTTTTTATAAAACCACATATACTCACACCTATATATCCATATATTTAAAATGTATATGTTGACAGACTGTAGTCAATCATCAACTCATACCGAGTGATTACACATTTAGATGCTCACCCAAAAAATAAATCAAGTTATTTATCCATATAATTTTACATATACATATATAAAATACACATTATTATACATATATGTATGCGTATATGTTTATAGACATATAAATATGTACAATATACAAAATATATATAACATGTTCTACGGTGGTGATGCTGCGGTAGCATTGTCTCCTCACAGTTAGACGTTGCCCATTCAATTCTCAGTTAGGGCGTCTTCTGTGTGGCGACATCCGTGAATGGGCATTCCTTCGTTGAAGGTTGTGCGTTAGGCCTGGAAAGCCAGCACGTAAAACTCTACTGCCAATCATTAGCGGACCGGAGTTCCGCTGTGGCGACCCCTAACCGGGAAAAGCCAAAAGACAAACATATATGCATAAAATATATATAGTACATAATAAATGCACTATATACAATATACAGATATAAAAACATATATTACACTGGGAGCAAATTCAGGAGTTTGATACTGTGGCATTTTGGTCTTTCAATATTATGGTCTTAGGATTATGATAGCAAACGTGTATATATCTATATGAACACACGTGTATGCATACATATCAATATGTACACTCACACGACTGCATACAAATACACACATACACACACACATATATATATATATATATATATATATATATATATATATATATATTATACACACACACAGATAAAATATAAATATGTGCAGGCGCACAGATTTATGAAGAGCAGTAGTGACCATTTTCATTATCAAAACAGAAAGCTTTTGTTTGAAAGAATATATTTAAAATCCATTGACAGAGTTGTCTACATATCACTGAATTTAAGTCACTAGTGTGTATGTGGCTTGCTTATTCTGGAATTTAAGCCACTAGCATGGATTTGGTTTGTATTTATTTAGCATATACAAGATTGTGTTCACCTGCATATATGGATGATCTAACTGTACTGCATGAGACACTTACAGTGTATGTACTGGGTGAAATCCATGCTGTCTGCACAACATGAACAGTTTTACAAAGAAACCTAAATTATGCCTTTTACATCTACAGTCTTATGCAAGTTACTTGTACCAAAATGTACCAAAAAATTGGGCGGCACAGTGGTGCAGCGGTTAACGTTGTCGCCTCACAGCAAGAGGTTCTCCGGTTTGATTCTCGGCTGGGATGCCTTCTGTGTGGAGTTTGCATGTTCTCCCTGTGTTCGCGTGGGTTTCCTCCAGGTACTCCGGTTTCCTCCCACATTCCAAAGACATGCATCTGGAGCGTTTCTCCCCGGGCCTCTGCTGAAAACAGGCTCTGTAGAACCTAGTCGGACATTCCCGGTCAACAAATGTTAAATAAATAAAAATAAATAAAAAAAGAAATGTGCATGTCATGGTAATGCACCTTTACTTATAATAACAGAACATAAACTAAATTCAAACATGATGCAAAACATAAAAAAGAGACAATTCCAGGCAACGCTACCAGAGAACTACAAGAACAAGGGATGCCCTCTACTGAAATATGCAAAACAATTACATTTATTCTAACTTAGGACACTCATCATAATATCTACAGGAGACTTCATCACGGTGAGTTTAAACAATGAAACCTCCTTGTTATAAAGAGGGTCAAAACAAGCCACATTTCAATAAACCAATAAAAAAACACATTAGATACACAAATGAACAGTTATCATGAAAATTGAGAAACAGATAAAACATGTTCAGAGAGAGAGGTATTAAAATCTTCTTATAAAAATATGAAATAGTTTTAGGATAACTACCAGCTGTGTTGGAGAAGAGGGATAAAGCCTCATTACCTAGACAACATGTGTTTGATTAGCAACATGGGCAACTGCTGCTGTTGCTTATCCTTGGGAAGGGGATTGGAGTAGGACTATCCTATATCAAAATCCCTCTTAGGCAGGATGGCAATGCTTGGAGTGGTCCTGGGGTGTGTATTCATCTCACCATGCCACAGATATGACAGTCTTCTTCACCAGGTGCAGAGAAGCATGTATGTGCAATAGAAGTCAAAGGCTATGGATGTTCCCTGTCCAAGTGGAGGGTTTGGGTAGAGGTTTAGAGACATAAAAATGTCCTCATTGCCAGGATGCTATCAAGGACACAAGCAACCCCTACAGCTGCCTAGATGACAGCCCCTATGGAGCTGGAGAAGGCTAGATGATATGCAAGTAAAGGATCAAAAAGTATACAAAATTTGTTTTTGATGCAACTGCTAATACAGACCAAAAACATGTTATTGTGTTTAATGGGTCATACGTTTAAGACACTTTCTACAGTACCACTGTCATAAACACTGGAGAAAGACCCTGTATTCAGCATAAGATTCCCCTTTAACACCCCCCTTTCCCTTTGTGGTCACCTAGAACTTCATCTACTGTAAAAAGAAAAACAGAAATAAAAACTTCCAAGGGATGAACATTGTACTGTGTGCATATAAAGGGAATTCATAACATGTTTTATTTATTTGTATACATGTGTACATAAATGCACTGCAGTACTTTTTTCATAGTGTTACCTACATAAAATGCACCACAAAAGCTACAAATGGTTACATATACAACCATGTTTGAACTATTGTTAAAAGATTTAGAACTTTGAACTGCTTAAAGTGGATGGACCAGTGAAGACCTATGCAAAATAAATCTGTGCTTTACAGAACCTACAGGCATACATGACCACTCAGTTACAAGTAGTGGTTTCTACAGGATCTGAATAATTGTATTCCAAAATATATTTTTCAATTTGTGATCTTTTAATTTAGGTTCTAACTCTACAAATTACTACTGCCAGAAATAATTATCCAGTTCTGAACTGTGTGCTGTTTTATTTGTTGAGCATCTATGCTGTGATTATCTATACAGGTTCGACTGAAATCTGTATCCTGTGCAGGTGAAACACATTTCACATAGTTAGAATTGACAACAGGACAAAAATTTCCAGTCCTCCTTTCTACAACTGCCAGTGTGTGAAGTAGACAATTTTTGCAGGAACCGTTTTCAACACTGGCCAAAGATTACTGTGTCTCCATTGGTCTGACATAACAAAAAGTGCTGATGTAGCAATCTTTAAAGACCTTGATGCTTGTATGAACCTTAGGTCTGAAAAGTCTCTGATTTGATATTTCCCAGCCCCAATGAAGACTGTTGTACTGCAACCTTTTGCTGTGCCCTCATTATGTTACATTATTTTATTTTGTTTACACGAGTTTCTTAAACTGCTTATATACAGAAAGCTAATATTAATAGAGTCATGTTCATGTGTGCTAAACTTATTTATTCATTTAACTGTACTTGTCATGACACTTTGAAAAGTGCCAAATAGTAAGCACTTAAAAACATCAACAGACTGACTGACAAATGGCAAGGCATAACACAGTACAACTGCAACAATTACAGTTCCACTGATCAAAGTGCCACAAACACAGTTACAGGGGAAGAAACAAACAAATTGGCACTACTGGGTTGCTTAAGTCAGCTCAGAGAAAATCAAAAACAGCTGCCTGAACTGTACTATGCAGCATGAAGCGCAGTTTGAAGTGCAAGGGTGCTCATACTGGCACAACATGAATGCAATGTCGAAGCCATAAATCATTACTCTTCTATGAATGTGCGTACACATACTCACAAATCAGTCAATACTCATTGTGAAAAAGTTGCCACAAACAGCTAATGTTGCACTTACCACCATCACTGAGAATGATACTTATTCAGTATTTACTTAATTTAACGTGTTAACAGAGTATGTACCCTGGTTCTCTACAAGTATTTCTCTGTCCATTTACCAACCACTAAAAAGACAACAGAACTTAGCAGACATTGACATTTTACATGGCAGGCATTTGAACTTCCTACAGACCAGCATAAGAAGTGGGAATCCTATACAGATAATGTGAAATAGCCCCTTATGTGTGTACATATATATATATATATATATATATATATATACATACATACATACATACACACACATATATATATATATATATATGGGTCTACTACTAAACACCGACACGACGATTCCCCGACACAAAACTCACCGACGCCAAATAACCGACATCACACAAACCCGACAACGCAAAACACCGAACATCATTACACCGACACACGGAAAGTAAACAACACACTACACTACATAGCATACACACTAGCCCTGACCCAAACCCTAACCCTAAGGTCCGACACTATCGCACACTTCACCTACCTGCACCCTAACCCTAACTCACTTAACCCACCCCTAGCCCAAGCTCCGACACTAACGCACACATCACCTACCTGCACCCTAACCCTAACTCACTTAACCCACCCCTAGCCCAAGCTCCGACACTAACGCACACATCACCTACCTGCACCCTAACCCTAACTCACTTAACCCACCCCTAGCCCAAGCTCCGACACTAACGCACACATCGCCTACCTGCACCCTAACCCTAACTCACTTAACCCGTCCCTAAACTACAGTCCCTCACTAACACACACTTACCTTACCCGAACCATACCTCCGACACAAACACACACTCACCTTTCCCACAGCCTAACCCGACATCCCACAATCTCGAGCACTTACCTGACCGCTCCTAACTCCGTCACCATCGCACACTTACCGGGTCGCGATCGCACATTCCCTTGTCGGTCTTTCCGCTGTCGGCAAATAACCCTGTCGGTAAACTTACCTGTCGGTCATCTCGCGTCGGTGAATATCCTGTCGGGGAATCGTCGTTTCGGTCATTAGTCGTAGACCCATATATATATATATATATATATATATATATATATATATATACACAGTTCAGTTAAATGTGTTTTGTCTGTCATGAGCGCATTCCTATTGTAATAGTAAAGCTATGCAGAAATATGACAGCCTCAGACATGATTCTCAAAACAGTCACACTTCTTTGATTCAACAAGGCACTTCTTTAGCTCTTTTTTAAAGGTTTTGAGAGAGCTAAGGTCTCTGATATTGTTTTGGGAAATTGTTCCAAGGGGCACATGCTATTTTTGGAAAACAATTTAATGTCAAAGCCAAGAAAAAAATAGATATAAGTACAAAGGTGTTTGTGGAGTTCCTAAGAGAATAAAGACTGCTCCTTACTAGTAATTTGTTGTTTTATGGAGGGCAGTAGATAGAGCAGATAAAGGGCTTTGAATCAGAGATCATTAGTATGCCTATTCAGGCTGCTGGCTAAAAAAGCCACAAGGGAACTGTGTACCATAGCATACTAAAAGAATGCAAAAACAGGTATTACACACACACATATATGACTACAACTGAGACAGAATGGAAGTAATAGTTCACTGAATGTTAAATGCCATTCAAATGATCATGTAGATGTGCATTCTATAAAGCATTATACTGTATGGTACTTATACTTGCAACTCTAATGACAAACAAATCTGAAAATACTGGACACTAGTGTATTTTGTAAGTGGTCAGTGGTGATTGCATTACCCCTTAGGCCTTAATCAAGGGCACATCTAAAAACACATACTAGTGCTTATTCCAAATTAGTAATATATTTTTTTTTGTTATAGAGTTTGTTAATTATTGCTTAGATCACTGTTGAAACTGTTTTGTCCCACCCACCCTCCATATTTTTGGTTTGTAGTTTAAATTTGGTGGCTTTTGCAGTTGCCCGCCCCACTGTAGATTTGATCTGGGACACTACCCCAGTCCCATCTCTTTACCACGTTCTACCTAATAAACTCTTTCTGCACTTACTTTTAGTCCTTTTTAATTTAATTGCATTTTTTAAACTGTGTTTGGTCTAATATTGCTACATATTCAAGTGTAATAGCTTGCACTGCATGTGAATTATTTTTTCTACTGTTTTTGCTACTTTTCTGTAAAAAAAAAAAAAAAAAAAAAAAAAATCTGTAAGCCTCTTTCATACCTTTCCTGTAACTAGTGTTCCAGATACAGATTTGCTGTATCCAGGACTGTATGTAAGCTTCTCAGCCTCCAAGCCTTTTAGGGTTGCCACCTTTTCAAATGCCCAAAGTGGGACATTTTTGGTATAAACGTCAGATTTTGCAGGTTGAAACATACCCACGGCCAGTACAAAGGACAGAACTTCCCTTTTTTGCCTAAATAAAAGCTTATTCTTATAGCATTTTAGTTGCTTATTCTGTTTCTTATAACATTTAGGTGTCACATATACATAATAACTGTTTTATGCAGCTATTACATAAAATATATGAAACAATTTTATCCTAAAATCTCAGGACATTTGCCATTTTTACAATTTTTTGGCAGGACACAACTGCCCAAAGAGGGACTGTCCCTCGCAAAGTGGGACAGGTGGTAACCCTAAAGCCTTTCTGTGTTGGAGGGAAGCCTTCTAGCTTATCAGTGGGAGTGGTAAGCACTAGGTTACCTGTCTACCACATAAGGAATGGTTCTGGCCCAGGAATTGTAGTTATCGGCCATTTGGGCAATCTCTTCCATCTCTCTCAACTTTCTGATTTGAAAGCCTGCATTTTCACTTGTTTCGGACCTGTAACTCGTATAGTGCAGATACAGATTCTTAGTTTTAGTACTTAAATTTGCATATTCATGCTCAGCACTTGTTCAGAACTTGTAAGCACTAAATAAGCTACTAATTATTATAGCACTCAGTCTTCCTCATTACCTAGAAAAAAACAGTTTTTGTACTTACTTTTCTCACTTGCTTAGAGAAAAACAGCTCTTGTACTCACTTTCCTCACTTATCTAGAGGAAAATAGTTTTTTATTCAGGCATGTCCAAGGGCCAACTCCCAGTGTTCTCTCCTGTCTATCTGATGAAGCTGGGCATCTTGAGGCAATGTAGAAATTGCCTCATGTACACAGACAACCCTCTCCTCCTACCACCCAACACTACAACCTGTAAGAGATGCCCGTATCTAGCCAAACTGCAGGTAAACCTCTCTCCAACCAAGACTGAACTTGACAGCCATGAGGAGAAGGTAAACATTTGCACCCACCACACTCATCACATAGTCTCACTAAATCTACACCACTAAAATCCACACATAGTAACACAAAAACATTCACCGAGGCTCTCAATAATAATCTGTCTAAGCAACAGAGACCTCCAAAGCAGAAACGCAAGCAACCTCCATCCCCCAACATAACCCAAATGACACATAGCCTACAGACTCAATGTGTCACTCAACCACAGCCAATAAGGCAAAACAATGTACCCAACACACTAGTCATAGGTGACTCTATATTCAGGCACACTGATGTCCCACTCACCAGGCTAAACAAGGAGAAGGTTACTGTCAGCTGCCTGTTGGGTGCCAGGATCCGCCACATAACCCACGCACTCAGGTCACTCCACAACAAGCACAAATATGACTCTGTCATTGTCCATGTTGGTGTGAATGACCTGAGACGTACCTCCCTGGACTACATGAAAAAAGAAATGGAAGAGCTCTCCGATCTTGTAGCTCAGGCAAGTATGACCCTAGCCCTGAGTAGCATTCTGCCATTGCCCAGAATGATACCGCAGTACAAGGACAAAATGATTGACTTCAACAATTGGCTAAGCTTCTGGTGTCATTCTAAGGGGATCCAGTATCTGTCTGCTTGGGATGACATGGTCGACAGACCATGATGCTTTGCCACAGATGGCCTGCACCTGTCGCCTCTGGATTCCGGATACTGGCTAAGGCTCTTGCTGCCCCTATAGTGCTTTTTTTAGGCAAGGTTCAAATAACAAATTCACCACCATAACAGGAACAGGCAAGCAAAAACTGAGGGTAATGCTACTCAATGCTAGAAGTCTAAATCTCAAAATGCACTCACTTGAGGCACTCCTTAAAATGGAGAACATTGATATCTGTGCAGTGACCGAGACCTGGTTCAAGGCTCCAGGGAGCACCCCTGCATTACCAGGCTATAACTCATATCACACTTTTCGGCCATGTAACCTGGACCGAAACACCAAAAGCGGAGGTGTGTCCATATTCATTAAGGATATCCACACCTCCAGGCTAGTTGCTCAGCATAATGCATCCGAGGTTATCCAAGTGCAACTAACTCTGGGCAAAACTGCAATCCAAACTGTAGCTTGCTACAGATCCCCCACCATGCCCCAGGATTCCCAATCCTTTTTTCTTGATGTACTGGAAAATATTAGGGTTCAACCAAACACCCTAATAATGGGAGACGTCAACTACCCCACCATTAACTGGGAAAAATACTTGTGTACCAACTCCTTAGCTCAACTCTTTCTGGAATTCATAAACTCCAATGCCCTGGATCAACTTATCCACATCCCCACCAGGGGCAACAATATCCTAGACCTAGTCATTATCAACATGAGTGACCGGTGTTCCACACCTGAAGTCAACTCCTTGTTGGTCCGATCCGACCATAAGCTAATCACCCTTGATATCCACATCCTGCTCCCACCCCCTATTAAGGAAACCATAGTAAAAAAATTCTCCAAAGCCAACTTTATGCTTCTTAAGACAGACATGCAGATGGACAATACATTTACAACAGCTGAATCCTACACAAATGCACTCTATAGGCACTTACACGAATGCATGGATCGTGCTATCCCAAACAGAACCAAGATGCTATCCTCCAAAAAAAGGACGCCAATCTGGTGGTCCCCTGCCATGAACAAACTGTACAACAGAAGGAAAAAACTGTTGCAAAAGAGAGTAAAATCCCTCGAGTGGAGGAGCTCCCTGGTCAGCCTCAGTAAGAAGCTGAGATCCCTTATAAGATCCTCCAAAGCTAGCTACAAAAACAAAATCACCACTAATTCCAAGGACAACCACAAAGCATTCTATAACTATGTCAAGAATCTGGATGGCAACACTCAGATCTGCTCTGAGTTACAGCACAAAGGCACAAAAATTACAGAACCAACTGATATTGCTAAGATCCTGGAAGATAGGTTCAGTACTAACTTTATCCCCCTCTCACCCCCTAAAGGGCCCATATCTATACAGGAAGAATGCAGAGTCCCTGTAATCACAACTACGCAGGTAAAAGAGGCAGTCTTTAAAGCCAAAAACACAGCATCCATGGGACCGGACAACATCCCAGGCTGCGTTTTACACGAACTTCAGAACGAACTGGCTCCCCACTTAAACACCATGTTCAATAATAGCCTCGCATCAGGCTTTGTGCCCACAGAAGCAGTTTATCCCACTCCACAAAGGGGGAGCCACCACTGATCCCGGGAATTATCGACCTATTAGCCTGACGAGCCTGGTCTGCAAGACCATGGAACGTATCATCATGGAACTCATAAACAAAGACATTGGTAACCTCCAAATTCTGGATCCCACCCAGTTCAGGTTTGTGAAAGGCAGATCACGCCTCCTGAACCTGATTGACTTCTTTGAGGCAGTCACCAAAGCCGTAGATGAGGGTAAGGTGGTTCACACAGCCTATCTTGACCTCGCCAAGGCTTTCGACACCATCCCCCATTCTGGAATTATAGCTAAACTCACTAAACTAGGTATAAACCCCTAGGAAACAAGATGGGTTGCCAACTGGCTCACTGACAAAACCCACACTGTAAAAGTTTCAGACTCCAAATCTGACCTCAAAGCAGTGACAAGTGGAGTACCACAGGGTTCCGTCCTGGGACCTCTCCTGTTTGTTATCTACTTCTCTGAAGTACAGGCTAACACAGAAGGCCTCTGGCTAATGAAGTTCACAGATGACTGCAAACTAGGAGCCATAGTCAAGTCCCCAAATGATGAGGACATCCTACAGAAGGGTCTCACTGAGACAGACGCCTGGTGTCAGAGCCATGGCCTCAAGCTCAATGCCAAAAAGTGCAGTGTCATCCCCTTTGGTAAAACTCTGTACCCGTGAACTACCACATAGGCAGCAATCTACTTAACAACGAACGCGTGATAAGAGACCTTGGGACCCAGGTGGACAGTAGTCTCTCCTTTGATAGTCACATCACCACAGTAGTCCATCTATGTGGCACATCTCATCATAAAAGGGTTCTCATCCAGGAAAAAAAGAGGTCATTGCTCCCCTCTACTCGACACTCATTAGACCCATTATAGAGTACAACGCCCCTTTTGGAATGTACCTCACAAGACAACTGCAGCAGCTGGAAAGGCTAAAGAAGTACCTCACAAATAGGATTCCTGACCTCAAACAAACGCCCTACACTGACCGCCTCAAAAAACTCCAGCTTTACTCCGTAGCATATCGCCTATTCTGAGGTGATCTCTGCCTAACATATAAAGCTATGTCAAACGCAGAGCTGTTGGACATGCTACACCTAAAGAAATCCCAATCCCTCCAAGCTACACGCTCTAGGGACCTAAACCTTGTCACCACAATAAACAGGACATGCTGGAGGGACAGATTCCTGCCTCAGAGACTTCCCATACTCTGGAATAGGCTACCCATCTATGTCAAGCAAAGTTCTTCATTAACACTCTTCAAGAAAAATCTTGATGAGTGGATGGGAAATAGGAAATACACCCCGGGGATCACGTCTGTGTCTCTGCTCGGCAGTGGCACAGGAAAATAACTTTCTTGGGTGGAGTAAGCCAGGGAACCTTGTTGGCTAGGGTTGCGTAGGCCCTTGTGTCGATAGCCTAGTACCTACCTATGAACCGACATGAGGACACTGAACCAGCCACCATTCTTTCAGTTAGGGCTCAAGTGCCACATGCTACACAGAAGGCCTGCTTGTTTCATTTCACATAATGTAGTGACACAATATGGATGTTCAATTTGTAAGTTAGTTATGTGAAGGATATTACTTTAGTACTGATATTAGCAACTGAGAATGCTTATCGAACACCTGAAGAGAACCTTCCAATGGGTTTTCAGGACAGCTATCAAAATCATGGGTGTTCAAGGAGAGGATTTATATAAATGTAAATGTATGCCACTATTACACTATCAGTTTTATTCAGTTCTGATCATGCTATACTCATCAGCTGCCATACCTATCAACCTCTTACTGAACAAATTCTAGACAAAGTCAAAAACAATGGGGTACAAAAGCCCAGCTTAGAAAGTTACTGGAATAATAGATTTTGCATTGGCAAAAAGAGAATATGAAGTCTGGAACTCAAATATCTATCATTGTTTTGTGTCTTCAACCTTCAGTGATTTCACAGAAAATTACAAATGTTATGAGTATCAGACCACAAATATGAGGCAAAAAAAAATCTTGAATAGTCTGCAAAATTCTGGATGGTTGAACGGTATGTCTTTCAATACAGGCTGCTAGCCACCAAGACCTACCTTAGGAGAAGACACAACCAGCTGAGAAGCCCATTCTTGCTCAACAGATTTCTGTTTATGATCAGAGGGAGAAATACGCGTTATGATGAACTTCAAAAAGCTAAGGGGTGCCACTACTCAGACAACCTTTTGAACAGATAGGTGTACCTCAGTTCTTTTGGTCTGTTGCAAACACATTTCATTAACTATTTGGGGTCACTATTCGTGTAGTTAAAACTTTGTAAATAAATAAAATACATAAGTATTTTCCTTAGAGTTATAGTAGTGCTCTCTAGACACAGTCTCCTGCTAACAGGTGTATAAGCACCCTTCCTAAATACACACTACCCACAAAATACAACCCCCCCCCCCATTGCTACACGACACACACTTACTGTTAAGTACTACACATTTAGTCGTGCAGTTCAATATCCATTTTCTTTAAAATAGTACATAAACGATTAAATGAATTTATATACTAACACACCGCTGCCTCCAATATTTATCTGGTTGTGACAATTTCTTGTACAGTTTGCAAGTGCACTATACTTTTTTGGATCTCAGTTATCAAGTGCGCCCAACCTTGAGGGCACGTTTTCATTGCTGCGGTGTTTACACAATACAGTAAAAAAATGCGCACTATTTTTACAAATAATGTTACAAGATGCTGTATTTCTGCAGCGTCTTCAAGCTATTTCTCTGCGCCTGCAATCTGCCATTCATACCGTAAATTTAAGGAACTTGTCTTCACAAGCTAGTAGTGCCGTTTTTCTTCCTGTTTTCAGCCACCTGAAATAATCTAATACAAACAATAGGATACTATGCCACAGACAAGGCAAATAGAATATACTGGCAGAGGCCTAATCCTGCTCTTTCAGAAAACTACCCACAGACGGTCATAAATAACAAACAGACATCAACAATGCTGAATTTTAGTGAAATTCTTGTCACTATAACTAGACTGAAGAGGTTAACATGCTAAGTGATGTTTACGTCACATCCGTTTAACTATGAGTAAACCGCTTCTAGGAGTTCAGAAGTCTGGGATAAGGTGGTGCTGCTTTAGATATGTGAAAAAAACATATTGTTTTAACATTATGTAGACATTTGGGATTTGCAAAATTATTACGTAACACCTTTATTGAGGAGTACCTGCATTAATTGTAACACCGATGAGAACATTTTGAATGACAGCGCCGACCAGGTAGAATATTTTGGATAGAACTACAAAATTAAAATAAAATGTTGGGGACTTGACTGGCATGAAGCCGGTTTCTTAAAAGAGAACTCTACGTTATACGCTGTTAAGTTGTGTTTCTGTTAATTTGTAGTCCTTTCCTGTTTGTAACTATTTTGGCATTCCACGTGTTGCAATTAATTTCTTAATCTTTGAGCAATTATTTATATGTATTGGCATACGTTTTCGTATTTGCTTTAGGATGCAGATAGTTTCAGAAGCAAAGAGACATCAGATAGTTTGAATTGTTAAACTACTGCTCGCATCACATTAAGAGGCCTTAAAGATGTACCACTGAGCAGTACAGAGCAATCGTTCTTGATCCCTGCCCAAATGAATGTTTGTATTCTGCTGTAACTGCAAAGCTAGTATGTATTGCTTTTGACTTCCTGTTGTTGTAGCGATGACACCGTATCTGTCCAGTGAGCTGCTTCTAAGCCAGAAATAATGGTAAACAGTGGGCGTCATTCTGAGTACCGCCCATCAGGGAAGTTACCATGTTTATAAACTGGCTAAAGATGGGATTTTTTTTAAATACTGTGCAAAACACAAAGGTGTTAAAATAATGTAGTAATTTGATCGCTTTACTGGCAAGTAATTATCATCCAGGGTCTGATATGATCAACCAAGAACCAACGTCTACCTTAGTGGGCATTGTGGTTTCTCGTTTATTTTAATTCATTTTGTAATGCAGTGTGTTTGTCATGAGTGGCAGCGTGTGTATAAGCTCCGACCTAGCATGACAGTAATATGGAGACACAATAGTATATTTTTATTTTGTGTCTGCAGCCCCTGGTTGGCACACATTCAGAGTTGGTAGAGATTTAAAAAAAGAGTGCTGAAGTGAGCATTAGAGGAGTTCCAAAACATTATCTCTCATCATAAAATCTTTGTACAACACCTTAAGTTAACGTTAATACAGACGTGAAACGGCACAAAGCAGTTTGTGATGTCTTTGTAAAATTCAGTGGTTCAACTGGTAGCAGCGTGTTTATCTTTGTGCTTTGATTCATTTGATAAATGGAGTGCCGTATTTTTGACTGTGAAATTCTTTGGATGAGATGTTAACCCGACGTCTCGTCTCTTTGACTTTGTGGAAGCTCAGGTGGATGTGAAAAATTCCACAGCACTTGTGGAAAATAGTAGGGGTCCTTTAGTTGTAAAAAAGGACTCGATATTTACAATTGTACAAATATATAGATATACAAACATATTTACACATATTCATAACTTCCTTTACAGTTATGCTAAATTTTCATCTCTATTAGACCCCATTCCTTTTTCCATAACTAGTATCTGATTTTACTTAATATTGTTAAAATCCATTTACCATTAAATATTTCATGTATTCTTTCATTCCATATAGCCGGTATGCCATAAAATAACATTGTATCTGTTCTTTTAACATATTCTTTACTTCTGTTCTTATAACATCCATATTTAGTCCTTTCCATGTTTATTTTCTCCACTCCTTTTATAGTTATGAAAAATCCTCTTTGTTAGTTTTCCCCATAATTTTTTTATCTTAAAAAAAAATCTGCATTGCATAGTTTCCCCGTAACATTTTCACTCTTTTACACCCCAAAAACAATTCTTAGTTTCTTCTTGACAATGTAAACATATTCTATCACTTTTCTTTTTGCAGGGCATATTTCCTTTCACTGGTAATTTATTTATTATCAGTCTCCACAAAATGTCTTGACATTCCAATTTCTGATTAAATCATTTGCTTCTAATTTTTATAGCTTTATTTTTTTTCATCTGTCAGATTTTTCCATGGTTTTACATAGTTCATAGGCTATCTGCCCGAAGGCATTTATAAGCCTAGCCAGGATGCTTTGTCTTTCACCGCCCCCTTAGATTAGTTCCCTGTGCCTCTGTCCAGCAGACCCACTGAAGTGATCCCCGAGGTAAACTGTGTTTCACATCCACTCGTCAAGGTTTCTCTTGAAGAGTGTTAGCGAGGAGCTTTGCCTAATGTAGATTGGAATCTTGTTCCAAAGCATGGGAAGTCTCTGTGGCAGGAATCTATCCTTCCAGCATGTCCTATTTATTGTTGTGGTGAGGTTTAGAACCCTAGAGCGTGTGGCTCGAGGGGATAATCTTTTCTTTAGGTGGATCATGTCCATCAGTTCTAGGTTGGACATGCCCTTGTATGTCAGGAAGAGATCACCTCTGAGCAGGTGGTATGCAACCGAGTACAGCTGGAGTTTCTTCAGTTGAGCTGCATAGGGCATCTGTTTGAGGCCAGTGATCCTCTTGGTGAGGTACTTCTGTGGTCTTTCCAGCTGTTGCAGGTGTCTTGTAAGATACATCCCAAATGGGGCGTTGTACTGTGTGATGGGTCTGATCGATGAGTAGAGGGGCACAATGACCTCTTTTGATCTGGATGCGAACCCTTTTGTGATATGGTGGGCCACGTAGAAGGATTTTCTAACCACTTTGGCAATGTGATTATCAAAGGAGAGTTTACTATCTACTTGGGTCCCCAGATCCCTTATTATGTCTTCCGTATTTAGGGGACTACCACCTATGTGGTAATTTGTGGGTACTTTGTTTTTTCCAAAGAGGATGACTATGCACTTTTTGACATTTAGCTTGAGGCCATGATTTTGACACCAGGTATCCGTCTCAGTGAGACCCTTTTGGAGGATGTCTGTGTCAGCCGGAGAGTCAATTATAGCCCCTAGTTTGCAGTCGTCTGTGAACTTGGTCAGCCATAGTCCTCCTGTGCTTGCCTGTACCTCTGAGAAGTATATGCCGAACAGGAGGGTTCCTAGGACTCAGCCCTGGGGAACGCCACTTGTAACCGGCTTAGAGTCAGACCTAGCTCCCTCAACTCTTACCATGTGGGTTCTGTCTGTGAGCCAGTTGGCAACCCATTTTGTGACGTAGGGGTTTATGTTCAGGCTGGTGAGCTTGTCTGTAATACCAGAATGGGGAATGGTGTCGAAGGCCTTTGCGAAGTCTAGGTAGGCTGTGTGTACCACCTTTCCCTCGTCTATTGCCTTGGTAATTGTCTCAAAGAAGTCCACCAGGTTTAGGAGGCATAATCGCCCTTAACAAAGCCGAACTGGGTAGGGTCCAGTGTTTGGAGGTTTCCAATGTCTCTATTAATGAGTTCCATGATGATGCGCTCCATAGCCTTGCAGACCAAGCTAGTCAGGCTTATAGGGCGATAGTTCCCGGGGTCTGTTGTGGCTCCACCTTTGTGGAGCGGAATAACCGTTGCTGTGCGCCACTCTGTGGGTACGTAACCCATGGAGAGGATGAGTTTGAGCAGTGTGTTTAGGTGAGGGTTAGTTCGTCTTTGAGCTCGTGTAGGACGCAGCCTGGGACACCGTCCGGTCCCATTGATGCCATGTTTTTGGCTTTGAAGAGGGCTGTTTTAACCTGAGTGTCTGTGATTTCAGGAGCTCTACATTCTTCTGGTATGGTTATGGGCCCTTTTGGGGGTGAGAGGGGGGGTGAAGTTTGCGCTGAACCTGTCTGCCAGGATGTTGGCAATATCGGTCGGTTCAGTGTATTTTGTACCATTCTGCACCAACTGAGCAGATCTGAGCATTGCCACTTATATTCTTGACATAGCTAAAAATGCCTTGTGGTTATCTTCGGAGTCCTTGGCAATTTTTCTTTCGAAACTCCCCTTGGATGATTTTATGAGGGATCGTAGTTTCTTGCTGATACTGATCAGGGATGTCTTCCCTTCTTGAGATTTTACTCTTTTCAGTACTAGTTTCCTCCTTCTATTGTATAACTTGTTTATGGCAGGAGTCCACTAGACTGGTTTCCTTTTCTTGGAGGAGTGAGTCTTGGTTTTGCTTGGGATAGCATGATCCATGTATTCTTGTAGGTGCCCGTAGAATGCATTAGTAAAGGATTTTGCGGCTTGGGCAATGTTATCCTTTAGCATGGGGGCTTTGAAACTTTCCACCTCGGTCTTAAGTAATATTTTATCTTTACATTCTTATACCATACTTTTCTTTCTTTTTCTATATGGTCAATTTTTATTTTTCACAAAACATATATTTTCTTGGTAGCATTTTATTTCTTCATTTATGTACTCTTTTTCTCTTTTATTTTTTACCATACCTCAGAATTTGTCATGTTTATATTTATGCAAAATTACTGCTAATCTCTCATCTTTTTTCATTTATACACTTTAACACTTTGTACAAATCTAATGAAGCAGCATTTGCCACTGAGTTAATTAACCGTAGACCTCCTTCATTTTTATTTACTAACAAAGCTCCTGTTTTTACTGGGTTTAATCTAGAACCCCATTTTAATAAAAAAAATTAAAAGGCATAATTCCTTTTCAAATATTCTTAGCAACATAAATGTACTTGCTAAATGTGCTATTTTCCCCATCAGTACTAAGTTTATCAAGTACAACTTTTTTCCGAATAATAATTTGTATGTTCTCCAGAAAAGAATATTTGTTTTATTTCTTCAGTTGTTTTCCCCATTGAATTCCACTTGTATCTTTATTCCTAAATTTTATACCTAATACAGAAATTTTATTCATTGTAAAATACATACCCCAATCTTTACTACATCTTCTAAACCTTTACTTTTCTCTTTATATCACATCTAGACAGTTGTTTGTGCTAATTATTACTTCTTTAATCCAAATCTTGTTTTTTGCAATTATTATAATGTCATCTGCATATGTTAACTTGGCTGGAATTCTTAACCATTTAGGTGCTATATACCTTGCCTCTTTCATTTTGTGATTTGATTCACATACTATTACTTCATAACTAATGCAAAGAATATACAACTCATTGGACATCTCTGTCTTATACCACTCTTCTTTTGTACTTCTTGGCTTAACCATCCATTTACAAGTATTTTTACTTAGTAGTATATGCTGACATATAATTTCCTAAATTTCTCACTTATGTTATATTTTTTCATTGTCCATAATATTTCATGTCTAATTGTATCAAATGCCTTATTAAAGTTTTCTGTCATGATTTTCACTTCTTTTTTTCTATTCATAATATCATTCCCAATTACTCTGCCACTAATAATTCTTGACAGCCCTTCCCTTTTATATTATATACACTGTCTTCCATAATGTTTTCCATTTTAGTTTCAAATCCCTTTTGTGTGTTCACAAAAATCTTATCATTATAATTCAATACTATTGGTCTCCAGATTTTTAATTGTCTTCTGTCTTCCTTCTTCCATATGAATTTAAGAATTCCACAACATAATTCTTTATACGTAAAGCTTTCATTTAACCATTGATTCTAATTCAAAATATGTATTTTTTGCCGATCCCTTACATTTTTTACATTTCATATCCTATTCCATTTGGTCCTGCAGCTGAATCTATATTTACTTGTCCTAATACGTTGACATTTAAATAAATTTGTTTTTTTCAACTCTTTATTTTCTTTTTGATAACTTTTTTACTGTCCATGTTTTTTTAGCACCTTCTTTTTTTCTTTAAACATTTCTTGTACATACACCAAAGGAACCAAAAGGGAGATAAAAATACAACTTTTTTATTGCTTGAGTGCTTTCGACCTCAATATGTCTTTATCAGAATGAATGCTAAAAGTATTTACAGCCTTAAATAATATCCTAAACGGTACCCATCAAATCACAAAGCTTGAAAATTAATCAATTAAGTTCTTAAAGCAATATCTAGAAATTAAATCCAAAATAAAACAATACAGAATAAATGCTATTTACATTTTTGATAATGTTGTTTTCTGTTAAACACCACTTTATAATTAACATTACTGTTCAGTCGTGTTGTAGAGAGAGAGCTTGATTTGCCATTTTAATTTCCTGTATTCATGCTCCCCACCCTTTGTCACCAGTGAAATGTGGTGGAACATAGTCAGTAACACAAAAGTAAAACTTTTTTAAACTCTTACGTTGAACAGCATGGTTGGCTAATGCATTGTCTATCGTTTTCATCTTGATTGTGTATTGATATTTTTAAATACTTTTTCTGAGCTCCCTATTGCATCATAAAATGCCATAAGGGAGTACAAAAAATAAATGAAGAATATTAGCAGCTAGTGAAAAATCAAGAGGGTAGTAGGTGAGAAACCTCATTTTATTAACACAAAGGCTTGCGATGTAAAAACATATTTAGAAAAAACTAAAGATGTCCATAAGTACAAGAAGGTGGCACTCAAAAATGTTTGCTTTGTTCCCTCTGTAGGTATATTTTGGAAGGCCCTTATTTTATAGATAGGAGAAGTGATAAAACTTATTTCATATCAGGTGATTTACTTGTGGTTCTAGACATGTGGGTTATTTAAGTAATTGCACAGCTTGTGAAGCATTTTATGTAGGAAAGACTAATAGGGAGCTTAGAAAAAGGATTTATGAACATCAGTATGCAATCAGGATGAAAAGCACAGACAGTGCATTAGCTAAACACGCTGTTTAATTTTTTTAAGTTATTTTTGTTTTATTGACTATGTTCCACCACATTTCACTGGTGACAACGAGGGAGAGAATTCAAGGACTTAAAATAGCAAAGCAAGCTCTACACATACAGTACACCAGGATTGAACAATAACGTTAATTATAAAGTGGTGCGTAATAGAAAACAGCATTATCCAAAATGTAAATAGTATTTATTCCTGTAGTGTTTGGTTTTGGATTTCATTTCTCTTTAAGATCTTAACTGAGTAAATTTGCTGCTTTATGAGTTGATGGGTACCATTTAGGATAGTATTTAAGGCTGTAAGTACTTTCAGTATTCATCCGGATGAAGACCTTTTGAGGTCAAAAATGTTCAAACATTAAAAAACTTGGACTTTTATCTTCCTTTTGGCTCCTTTGGTGGTGTTTTTTATTATTCATAGTTTCTTTCACCACTTACATTATCGTACTACACTATAATAATCTTTTTCCACCGAGACATATTGTCTCATTTTTTACATATTGTACTACACTATTCATAATCTTTTCTTGAGTTCTATTTCTCCTTTTACATTTTTTTATTTTTCTGATTACACTACCATCTTCCTTTACTGATCTGCACAAGGAACTTGATGCTTCTCTTTTTCCTTGTAAAAATACATTTGCTTCTATAACAGTTCTTGTATTTTTTTCTTTATTTCTTTCAAATAATTCTTTTTCCTAGTCAAAGTATCTTACAATGATACATTGTTCTAAAACTAATGTATCATTATACGTTCTTCTATATTTTTCTTTTTCTACATTTCTGACATCATGTTGCCACTGTAAAAAAAACATTTTTCCTTAAATATCACCCATCATTCAGACTAATTTTTATAAAATGTTCTCATAGTAACATGATCTTCCCATAATTGTATTACTAATCTCCTCCCTTCTTCATTCCATGATTTCTCATTTCTGCTTTTTAATCATTTGCCTATTTTTATATAATCCATGCTTTCCTTTACTTCTAGCCATATTGCAAAATGATCAGAAATTCTAGTTTTTGTCCCAGAGTTTAACTTACCACATCTTATAACGTATAACATTTTTGATATTTCCTTTCTTTTTACACTTGCCTCTTAAATCACAGTTAAAGTCTCCTGTTGTAATAGTATGCATAGTTACCACTACATAGTCTAACATCTGATGACATAATCATGTAATGTTATAATTCTGTATACTTGTTCTTTCTATTTTAAATCTACAGCTGTCGATCTTCCCATTTTTGATAAAGTTACATCTAATGTATTTAGTGTATTTCTACAGAATACAGCTATTCCGGAACATCTTTCATTTCCCAGATTTTCATTTCCCAGATTCCAGATTATCTTTCCTCCCCATAATTTCTCTGTTTGTAATCTTTTCCATTTGTTAAAAATCTGGTGTATTCTCATATAGTTACATCTACATTAAGTGTATTACACCACATCAAAATCCACATTCTTCTTACCATATTTGTAATGCTATTCACATTTACAGAAAGCACTCTGAAATGTTCCTTTTCCGTAGATTCATGGTTTCTTTTGTAGCTAACTACTAGGCTAGCTTTCTTATTAGGCCATTCTAAGCCTAGCCAATCAATCAACGCACCTTATGTCTGTGAGTCAAACACCTCAGCATATATACCAGCCCCCAATCATTAGCTATATATTTTTTATCCATTTCCTTTCTTTTGTAATTATCCTTTTAAATTTTCTTTTTCTACCTTTTACCCTTTTCCCCGGTAGAATTCTTTTCTTTTGCTACTTCCCAATTTGTCTTCATCACTTATTTTAGAAGCTTCTTGTATGCCTTCCTTGTTATTTTTCTCATTTCATTTTTCTTGTATTTCTACTACTTCTAAAATTTTCTAAAATTTTCTCTGTTCATTTTCATCTCTCGTTTTTTCTTTGTCTTTACTCTTATTTTCATTTTTGCAATCCATCCACAAATGTCCAATTTTGTTACATTTATAACATTTCCATTCACATTTTTGCATCGTCCCATTTTCCCACAAATACGGCATTTTCTTTTATCACAGTTACTTATTAGATGTCCTTTTCCACACACACACATATACACACACACACACACACACACACACACACACACACACACACACACACACGCACACACACAGTCTGTACTTTTCAGAGATGTCCCTTGGTTTTACAGAAAAGAACTCACTATGCAGAACAAGTAACACTATTTGGAAATATGTTACATCTGCATATTTTCCAAACTTAAGAGAGATGGAAATGTGGTTTGTATCAAAGTGGTCTTTTGCTGGCAATAAAGGCCCTTTGACTATCACATTGTGCAACAGAAATCTTCTGGACAGTCCACTGTGGCTTCTTGCTTCTCTGTTATTGGCTATGTATTTAACACAAGCTAAATCATTTTAACAGCTTGTTTTTCTCAGTTGACGGTAAGTTTTTGTGATTGTATTGCGAGTGCATTTTTTCCTACTTGGCTTCATGAATTTATGCATGAGTGATAGCAGTTTCTGACTTGTTAATGGTAGTAAAGCAAATTTGTACCATACAGGAGTTAAAAAGGGACAATTTTCCAATTGCCTTTATAAACTTTTGCACTCTTGAAAAATAGGAGAAATAGATATTTCTGTTTGACTGGAGGCAGTATGACAACTTGTGTTATGCTCTGGTTGAGTGAACACTTTCCAGTTGCGTGGATTCTCTTTGTAAAAGCCAGCATTTTTGTAATTCCTTGGCTCATTAGGGTAGCATTCCGATCACATACTTGTTCCCAAATAGAAATTAATATATGGCGGTATATTTCTGATCTCTGCACCCATATTTTGTTACAGATGCAAAAACTGTATGAGATAGGCAATTTCTGAAGATCAGATTCTGACCTTAGTGGGTGACATTCAAGATGGAAATAAGGATCCCATGCAGTCTGAAAGTAGGAGCAGTATTTTATGAGGGAGGAACTTTCCCTTATCCGCCTGTTGCAGCATCCCATCCACAACCAGACTTGCATTACCTTTATAGCGACAATGGAGGTGCGGTCCAGTTCATCCACTCTTTGTGAGCCCATTAATGACATTGGTGTGCTCACCAGTCTGTCAGAAATTATCCTTGGTTATTCACCGCAAACAACATTTTGCTTATATTTATCATTGTAAGATACGTGTTTTTTTTTTCCCTGAAGAAGAGAAATGTCACTCCTTGAGTCCAAACTATTAAAATTAAGACTTTTATTTTCTGTTGTCTTCAGCAGCTGATTGGAATTTAGTAGCTTCTTTGTTATTGGCTGACACTTTGTGTGTCATTGGTGGGACCTATTTCAAGTTGTAGGTGACTGTCATTGCGCATTTCTGTCTGGGAAACTGATTACATGTTGGCTTGCAAAATCCTGTCTTTGTAGCAAATTGTGCAGTGAGTGTACATTTTTTTCATTGGAATCCCTCACTTTAGTATTCTGAATGTTTGGTTCAAAATTATTGATAAATGTATAACTTTGTGAACACGTTTAATTTGTTGAACATTTCCCTGCAATTTAACTAGTCGTCTGTGGAGCACGACTGCATGAATTGTGTGATCTCAATTGAATGTTCCCAGCAAGAAAACTGATTTCATACACAAACTGCAAATTAGTGTACAACTTACAGATTTGTATGAATTTCTGCAGTGACAATATCTGTTTCTACAATATACTTGTGAGTGGAAAAGATAAACGCAGGAATATATTATTTCAGAATGATATGTTTCTAACTCTTATAGTGCATGTAATTTGTTCACTTTTTGTTTAGATGATCTAATCTGTACAGCAACAGTCATAATTTGAATCACAATCTTTTACTATCTCAGGAACATGTTTTTACCAACTATGGAAGTACTTACTTATTTTATGCCAGAATAGAAAACTACTTGCATGGTTTTGTTGTCTACGCTACTCATTGGAAAATGCAGATGGCCATTTTATAAGAGCAGTAAGTCATTTACTAAAGATATGATGGGCACTTAAACTTGGGCCTTATGCCTAAGAATGACCTTGGTGTGCAGTAAACATGATACTAGGCAGGCATATGCCAAGCACATGACAGCATGCAATTTGAAAGTCCTGATATGAGTTGGTAGGCAGGCAGGCATATGCCAAGTACATGACTGCATGCAATTTAAAAGTCCTGACTTGAGTTAGTAGGAAGACTGTTGTTATTATTTTATTTTATTTTTTGTCATTGTTAAAGTTATTTACTAGGGGAAATGATCACTATGTGGTTATTAAAGCGGCTTCAGTAATTTTCCTTTCAGAACACGTTACGCACTGTCTTTCTTTGTTGTTTTAATAAGAGTTTACTTTTTATCGGCTTGCATCATTTAAAAACTGGACATATAATTTGTGCTACCTTACTACTACAGATGATTTACTGAGTAGGGAAAAGTTGGTATTGGAGATAAAACTCTTGTAACCAGTTATCACACAGTACCCCAATTTACTAGTGAACAGTATGTTACCATCCCTTCCATTTTCTTTCTTTTTTGCGGAATCTGTGAAAACATAAACCCGTATCCTTATATGTCGAAGAGGGTGACTGCTTCTGTATGAAGGGTAAGCTGGATGTAATGGATCTTTAGTTAACAATCAGTGCAGGTTGTTCACCTCAAAATGTGCAAGCATTTTTCCACACTCTTTCACTTAAGTTATCATATTAAGTTGCCGAGTCTGGTCTGTCAAAATAATTTTGTTAGTTTAACATACTGAATATCTACTTTGCATCTTGCATCAGACAACTTCTCAGGCATAGTCTGACAGGAAAATGTGTAGTTTCAATATGTGTTTGTCGAAGTTTTGTTGAAGTGTTGTTTAGATAATGGGGAACTAACTTGTAAAGCCTTCGGTTAGTGTTTTATTTTTTCAGCTTTGCTGTGATTACTGTACAGATGCATAATGTGTTGTAACATTGCATGAACCATAGCTATACAAAACCATAGCTATATAAAAAAGCTGGACATGTCTGTCATTCATGTTAGTGCTGCTGAAGTTCTTTCATGTGGCAACATAAATATCTTTAATACAGTGATATGGGGTGTTGCCTTTAGATTTTATAATAGATTGGAAGGTTGGTACGAGCATTTTAACTGTGACTTATTAGGGGGAAAAGATCCATTCCATTGCAAACTCTCCTTTAATTTTATTTTTGAAAACCTGTTTGTCAGCTGTTCTGTTGGAGACAGGGTAAGATATTCACACTTGCCTCTAGTGACCTGGATTAAACCATATTTTTTTCTTCAGAGCTAAACACAGCCATTTGATTTTTATTGTTTTAGAACACTGAATAGGTCACACGTAAGTTTGCAAGAAGCATGCTTGCATTTCTTGATCATATCTTTGCAGTCCAATTGGACTTTTAGTGTGATAGCTGTTAACAGGACTACTTTATAAACAGTTTGGTGCTATTATGCAAAAGAAAGTGCAACATGTAAGTGAAACAGGCTTACAGTGATCTTTTACATTTTAAATTATTGTAAACTGAACAATATAATAACAAGGAATCTGGGAACAAGAATGCATAAAAGAAATAACATCAACAATTGAAATGTTATTGTTACAAAATATTGCTGTCATATTTAATGTATTTGCAAAGTTCTATACATTATGAAGAGGAGGAGCAGTTGTGTTAGCCGTTACTGTGCTACACTTCTACAGAGGTGTAGGAATGCAGAAAAATATTTCACAGTGGGGTTCTGCTAGTCCCCAAGTTAGAAAGAGAACAGGACTCTGGGCTTCAACATAACCCACACCCTAAAGGGGTGGGGAGTACAAGCTGTTTAGGTGACAGTATCTGTTTACATGTGGGAATGGAAACGTTATTGGGTCTAACTGGATTGCTGTGGTGTTTCCCGAGATGCAAGTTAAAGTGACCACATCATTGTAACACAACATGAGTGTGTTTTGTGGAGAGCACGTCTGTGTTGGAGATAGTTTAATGGCTGGACAGAGTTGCAGATTGGACAGCATTAAAAACAAAGTTCTCTTTATTCTACTTCTTTTGCAGGGCCACATAATTTGTGCTGCCTTACTGTAGAAGATATATTGAAAAGGGAAGTGGAGTTGTCTGAGATAAAATTCTGGTAACCACTCGTAGCACAGTTCTTCAGTTTATGTGTGAGCAAGCACAGTTCTTCAGTTTACTTGTGAGCAATATGTTTCATCAGTACAGCAGCAGTCATAATTCAAATCAATAGACTTCTCCTGTCAAAGAAACAAGCTTCATCAATTGTGGATGGATTACTGTATGTCCAAATAGAAAACTTCAACTATTTACATTGTAAAATGCATTAGAAGATGCAGATAGCAATTTTGTAAGACCAGTGGTGCATTTTGTTGCATACTGAAGGTATGAAAGACTCATGAACTTGGGGCTTATGCCTAAGAATTACCTGGGTATGCAGTAAGCAAGGGAGCAGGCAGGCACATACCAAGTAAATATCAGCTACAATTTGAAAGTTCTGACCTTGGTAGGAATTCTATTTAATAATTTTATTTGTATTAGTAGTATTCATCAAACCAATTCATTGTGACACCACAGAACTGGTTATATAAACCTATTAGCTTGTTCGGCTTTGTTATTCACATGGCGCATTTTTTGTTACCCCCCCCCCCTTTTATGGTGGCATTTTAAGGCCCAGTGGTCTACAGAAAATGCACAATTTCAGTGTTGCAAAAAAAAAATCTTTTGCACTGAGGTAGCAGTGTTTGTTTACTATATCGAGTCAGGAGGTTACTTCTGAGGTGCAGTGTATGCCCCAAATTTACTGTTGCTACACTGCTGATGCCCCAAGACTTACCTGGGGTCACTACATTTTACTACATATTTGTTTTTCATTTCTGTAATGTTTGTAGGGTAGCTTTTCATGCTCAGAGTGATTATGTATTTTATTAGTGGTAGAGAGCCTTAATTTGTAGGTTATGCTTACATTTTTTTTCTTAATTTGTGTGCGTAACCCATGGTGTAAAATTCTCTGTGTAGTAGTTGAATATGTAGTTACAGCTAGCAGTGAGTAGTGGTACAATTGATGCTACTGCTTACCAAACCAGGGACAAACGTTTCTTATGATAACATTTTAACTCCACTAGGCAAAATCCATTTGTTGTGCAGAAGTGGGTATGCCTGCATAGTGGAATATATGCCATTCAGGCTTGGTGCACTATTTTTATGTTTGTGTACGTTAACATAGTTAAAATGCATGAAGGCAGCTTACTAGCTTAGACTTGGTGTACAGATTTGAAATTCCTGGCTTTATCTCTGGTTGTAAATTCTTGGTGCACACACACCCCTGTGCATTATTACTATATATGCCTCAGTTATGTGCAAGGTAAAAATTATTATTTTTATTTTATGATTCCTAGGAAGACCTTTTGTCAGCAGTAGATTACTTTTATGGTTTGGGCTTCTTGCCATTGCTACTGGAACAGGTTTGGATGAGGTCCGAGAAAGTATGGTGTGACTGCCGATTAGTTCGTCACTGATTTTACTTAGTGGACTTTTGACTCTTTTTATTATCAGTTGAATAGAAAGCAGGTATGAGCAAAGTACATGCTACCTGGACTCTCTATTTCTTTATTAGATTGATTGCTTTTCATCGGTTGGATCACTGTAAGTGTCCTGACTTTGTTCTCCCAAAGTTGGCTGCAAATCCTGTCTTAATTGCTTAGTTTGTTTAGTGGATTCGGAGCCAGTTGTAGCATGATAACTTTGCTTTATGGTTTCTCATGATGCTGAATTGTAGAAAATAATTTGTTTATGGCTGACAACTAAACTGTCTGTTCATTTAAGCCTCATTAATGAAAATGTTCTTTCTTACATAAATCATTCTAACATTCACATATTTGAAATTGAAATCTCATGCCAAGAGTGTAACACTGCATTGTTGTATATTGGTCGTAGGTGACAAAGGAAAAGAAATGATAAGCCATTTCAGATACTGTTCTAATTTTTATCAGAAAAATATATGTAGAAGTGGTTTTAAGCGCAAAAGTGAGGTCAGTGACATGCATTAATATGCTGAGAGACAGTAGAGTTGTTAAGACTAAAATATAGTATTCATTTATGAATCCATAAAAGAGGAGAGTTAGAGAACACTGTACTGCTTGTGTTTGTATGGTTAAAATGTGATTAACTGAATTTTCCATTCATCGCATGCTGTTCCTGGTAGTTGAGTACAGGATTTGTCGAATGCAGGAAAATGTAATGGTGCGATATTGAATGTAGATAGTATTTATAATGCAAGTTTCAGCAGGGGGTTGCAAATATGTGTCTCCTTCTGTTTTGCAGGTTAGGTTTGGAATAAGGACTAGGGAGGGAGGTTGACATACTAGCATGTGTGAAATGTGTGTGTTTTTGTGTCTTCTTTAGTAGTTTTGTTAGGGAAAGGGTGTTTAGTAGGGGTGACAGTTATGAGTAAGGTGGTTCAGGATGAAAAGTCTAACTCTACATCAGGATGAAAAGTCTAACTCTACATTATGGTACTGATTACCTTTTCCCTAACAGGAGGGTCTTCACTGAAGGGAATTGTTTTTCTTTTGTGAATGATGTACTGATCTGAGGAAATGTTGTCTTGACCAAAGGGTAAGTATGACAATTTAATGAATCTGGCTCAACAAATGGTATGCATCACTAATAGTAATGTAAATATCTGTTTGTGTGTGTGTGTGTGTGTGTGTGTGTGCGTGTGTGTGTGTGCGTGTGTGTGTGTGCGTGTGCGTGTGTGTGTGTGTGTGTGTGTGTGTATATGTATGTGTGTGTGTATATATATATATATATATATATATATATATATATATATATATATATATTTAAGACACACAGTGTGTGCATATGTGCATAGCTATATGTTTCTTTTTATTGAGTCTGTAAATGTATTTATTATGTAAGTTGTATTAATTTTGACATGAAAAAATACCTCTATGTTCACGATTACTGTGTGCTTATTTTCCTACTGTAAAATAACTGATGTTATGCTTTTTTCTATACAAAACTTAGTTTATCTCAAATTGTAGGATTTATGTTGGAATACACCATTAGTCTTTCACATATTTCTAGTGTGTGTAACTGCATCTAATGTATAAGCAACTGAAAAGGTATAATGTAAGTATGTGATTTAAAATTTTGGTAAAAATAGATTTAGTTGTTGCTTCTATATTTGTATTAAATTTAACAGACATTTTTAAGCTAATTAAAAGTGATAACTGGGAAATCTGCCAGTTCTGGAAACTTTTTGTGTCCTATGTGTGCTATCGTGAGATGTATCTACATTTGTTTGCTGTGCTTTGTGACATTTTTTTTCACCATTATAGTGTGTTTCTGTTCTCTGTGATTCTGTAGGCTTTCCACACCCCTTTGGTTGTGTTACCTGCAGATTCAGTGGGTGTGTTTTTAGACTGTTTGAATCCTCGTCTTTACTGTTGGCAGGTTTTGCATTGACTTGTCATAAGGAACCCATAATCCTAGCCTAAAGTCTAGTCTGTGGTGGTTAAATGAGTTCTACACTTGCATTGTTTAGCTTCAGTGTTTTAGAAGAAACAATAAACTATGACGGGTGTTTAAAGGTTTCTTGATATGCCTCTGTATGGTCAAATTTTCCATGTATTTGATTAATATGTTCTTAACTGTTAAGCAGTCTTGTTGCTGCATTGCTTGTTTAGTTATCATCTGTCTTTTTTTTTGGGGGGGGGGGGTTGTTTTCTTTTCCATACTAAGGAATGTAGATAGTATTTATAATGCTATTTGAGGAAGTACTTGCCATGTAATCCAGTGACTGCTACAACTACAGTAGAGAGTTGATTATCCAAACTAATGGAGACCTAGGGTAGTTTGGATAATCAGACTGTTTGGATAATCAAACATATAATTGAATCGGATAAAAACTTTCTAAAATCTTTTTTTTTTTTTTTTTTTTCCTGCATGCAGGAATACAATTTTCAACCACTGAGTGATTCCAGTGGACAGTAAAGAATGTTTTTCACACAAGCAGGCTGCAAGCTCAAAAAACATGCTCAGACGAATACATATGATGTTTATATATAGACGTTATGATTTTTCTTGTCAGTAAACTTTGGCTCTCTACTGTACTTCAATCCATGTTCTCCAATGGCACCTCGACATGTATTTATAATATTTCTCTGTTGTGGCTAAGGTCTGATTAATGGTTTAAAAATGTCCTTGGGCCAGTCTACCTTTCTCTTTAACAAATAAAATAATGCATAAATGTTTTATAGAACTTAGGCTTAACATTTCTGATAAAGGAAATGAGGAATTTGTTGGCTTGATACAAGCAATTATGAATTGGCTTATCTTTTGTGGAATTAAAACCAGAATTAAGAGCTGTTATACCCAAGGAGTTTTGCAGTTTCTCAGTCTGGCTGTATTCCACATGGTTGTACTGTCTATTAAATAATTCAAAAGCAAATCATACAGGTTAATATAATCCCTTCATAATAAACATGTTTAATCGTTAAAATGATCCATCAGTTTTAATCTTAATAAACTGACCACTTTTTTGCTGTCATTTTAAATAATAAATTAAGGAATACTGTAGGACAGGAGCAGGAACATTTTTGTGAGATGTCTGGGTGGGATATATTGAGACACTATGCTAGAAAAATGAAATCACTAAATGACAGACTTTGTTGGTTGTTAGCTAATAAATAGTAGAAACACAGTAGTTGATGAATCAGTGGATTGAATAACTCATCTTTAACCAAATATGAGGCCTGATTCCAAAAGACTTGCTGTCAGTGTAAGTGACCAGTTACACTGAGAACAGGTCTTTTGAAATCTGGCTCCTAGACTAAGCATGTTTATAAATAGGTCTTCAACAGAAGTAAGTCACTTACACTGAGAGGAAGGGCCCAAATGGAGAGATGAAAAGTCAGCAAGCAACGTAGAGTAGTAGTGCTGAAATTGAATTCATCGTCAAGTCTTGGTAAGTACCCTCACGAGGCGGACCCTGTTTTCACAAAATCTCACAAGGCAGCACTGATACAGTGGATATAAAAAGTGTACACACCCCTGTTAAAATGATAGTTTTTTGTGATATAAAAAAATGAGACCACAATAAATCAATTCAAAACTTTTCCCACCTTTAATGTGACCTTTATCCTGTTCAATTCAATTGAGACCACAATAAATCAGTTCAAAACTTTTCCCACATTTAATGTGACCTTTATCCTGTTCAGTTCAATCGAAAAACAAATCTGTTAGGGGAAAAAATAAAAAAAATGTACAATAAGCTGGTTGCATAAGTGTGCACACCCTTAAACTAATACTTTGTTGAAGCACCTTTTGATTTAATTACAGCATTCAGTCTTGGGTACACACCTGCCATCAATTAAAGAGACTTATTAACCCCAAATAAAGTTCACCTGTCCTAGTAGGATTTTCCTGGCATTTACTCAGTTGCCTGCTACAACAAAAGCCATGGTTCGCAGAAAGTTTACAAAGTATCAAAAGGATCCCATTGTTGAAAGGTATCAGTGAGGAGAAGGGTACAAAAAATTTCCACAGCATTGGATATACCATGGAACACAGTCATCCAAAAAGTGGAGAAAATATGGGACAATAGTGACGTTGTAAAGAACTGGACATCCCTCCAAAATTGATGAAGAGATAAGATGAAAACTGATCAGGGAGGCTGCCAAGAGACCTGCAGCAACACTGAAGGCAAGTACTGTACTGGTTGTGTACTATTTATGTCTGGACTATGGGGTAGGGTTGCAAGACGGAAGCCTTTTCTTACACAGAAAAACATCGAGACTCTGCTAAAATTTGCAAAACAATACATCAAGTCTCGCAAATGTATGTGGGAAAATGTGTTATGGTCTGATGAGACCAAGGTTGAACTTTCTGGCCACAATTCCAAAACTTACATTTGGCACAAAAACAACACTCCGCATCACCAAAAGAACACCATCCCCACACAGTGAAGCATGGTGGTGGCAGTATCCTGCTTTGTGGTTACTTTTCTTCAGCTGGAACTGGGGCTTTAGTCAAGGTGGAGGGAATTATGAACACTTGCAAATACCAGTCACTTGTGGCTCAAAACCTTCAGGTATCTGCTAGAAAGCTGAAGATGAAGAGGAATTTCACTTTTCAGCACAACAATGACCCAAAGCATACATCCAAATCAACAAAAGAATGGGTTCACCAGAAGAAAATTACAGTTTTGAAATGGCCCAGCCAGAGCCCAGACCTAAATCCAATAGAAAATCTGTGAGGTGACCTGAAGACGACTGTACACAAGAGATGCCCTCACAATCTGACAGATCTGGGGCACTTTTGCAAGGAAGAGTGGGCAAATATTGCCAAGTCAAGATGTGCAATGCTGATAGACTTCTACCCAAGAAGACAGAATGTTGTAATTAAATCAAAAGGTGCTTCAAAGAAGTATTAGTTTAAGGGTGTGCACACTTGGCTTTTTGTACGTTTTTTATTTTTTATATTTTTTTCCCCTAACAGATTTGTTTGTTTCTCAATTGAATTATACAGGTTATAGGTCACATTAAAGGTCGGAAAATTTTTGAAATGAGTTATTGTGGTCTCATTTTTTATATCACAAAAACCTGACATTTTAACAGGGGTGTGTACACTGTCTATATCCACTGTATATAGACTGTATTTATATAGCGTGTATCATGGATAGAAGTAGATCAAAAATGGAAAGAGATAGTTGGGTGCACAAGACCCAGGATAAAAAAGTGCCCAATCCTGGTAGGCACACTGGTGCAAGAACTTGAAAAAATGACCGTGTCGAATCCTCAAAGTACAGAAACATTCATACAATGGGGCCAGGCCCAGGGGGAGGATGGCCCCCCTTTGTAGAAGGAAGTAGCAGTCCTCAAAATTCACAAAAAACTGATAGGCCATAGAAGAGCCATAAAGATGACACAGTGGACTACCGAGGATAAGAAAAAAGTTATTATGTATTGTTACTATTATGCAAAAAGCCCAAAATTTCCAGACACAAGATAAAATGATTGAGAGAAATTAGAGGAAAGAAATGTACTTCTGCAAGTAAAACTGTTAGAAGCTTTAAATGAAAATTTGCTTTCATTAATACAACAGATTTGTGAAAAACAGTATATAGATCAAGAAACTTTGATCTGTTTGGAAATAGGAGCATCTGAGGAAGTGCAAAACAAAACCTTGAGATATTTGAAAAGTATAAAAAAGAAAGAGATTTGATGTTTTTGTTTTTCTTTTGGCTTTTCCCGGTTAGGGGTCGCCACAGCGGAACTCCGATCCGCTAATGATTGGCAGTCGATTTTTTATGGTGCCGCGGTGCCAGCCCGACGCCCAACCATCAATGAAGGCATGCCCATTCACGCATGTCTTTCGAACACCACTCGACCGCAGGGAGTACATGCAGACTCCACAAAGAAGGTTCTCCAGCCGAGAATCGAACGGGAGAACCTCTTGCTATGAGGCGACAATGCTATCGCTGCACCACTGTGGCTTATGCAAAGGAGAAAGCCAAATTAATCAATATAAAGAAGGCAGCCCCAAAGATATTCAAAGAGAAATACAGGCAAAGACATCTGGATATGGAACATTTCACAATAAAAAAAAGATAATATCACAAAGATGGAACATGGAAAAGAAGATCAGTAAAGTAGAAGTAAAAAAAAAAATAGAAGTTGAAGTTATGGAGTGCCTGCGAAGTGAAGGATTTGGTGTAGAAGGTCTAATACAGGTTACATCACAGCATGATGGAGTGAGTTCCCAAAGTACGGAGAAACAAGAAGATCAGGAGACATCTGAAGAAGAAATGTGGACATGGGAAAGAGAGATTTAATTTGGTGTAATATTTATGCAAAGGAGAAAGCAAAACTAACCAAAACAAAAAGAGCAGTACCAAATATAGTTGAAGAGCAATACAGGCAAAGGAATCTGGTCATGGAAAACTTTACAATACAAAAAATAAGAAGACAAAGAGGAAAAGTAGAAAAGGAGATTAGTAATGGAAAAGTTAAAGAAATAGAAACTGAAGTTATGGCGTATCTGCAAAGTGAAGGATTCTGTGTAGAAAATTGAATGCAGAAAGCAGCACAACAGGATAGAGCAATGTTTATCCAAATTAAGGGGAAACCAGTGGAACAGGAAGCAATTGGGCAGGTGCCATATCAAGATATTTTGGAGCCAGAATAAATGAGCAAGGGGTTCTCCGGTTCGATTCTCGGCTGGGGTGCCTTCTGTGCAGAGTCTGCATGTCCTCCCTGTGGTCGCGTGGGATTCCTCCAGGTGCTCCGGTTTCCTCCCACATCCTAAAGACATGCAGTAGGTGGATTGGACACTCTAAATTGGTCCTAGGTGTGAGTGTGTACGTGCCTTCTGTGGAAGGTTGGGCGCCGGGCTGGCAACTCGACACCGTAAAACTCCACTACCAATCATGAGCGGAAGATGATCCGCTGTGGCGAACCCTAACCAGGAAAAGCCAAAAGAAGAAGAAGAAATGTTCACTTGAAGCTAGACAGCAAGGAAAGTAACAGGAAACTCTGATGCAGTCAATATTGAGGAGTGATAGGCCAGTGAGTTCAGCTATGACAGAGCAATGGATGGCCCAGGATGAAATTGAAGAGAAGATGCTATAGAACTTTATATAGAATGTCCACAGGAAATGGAAAACAAGGGATGTGCCCTCAGTTTGGAAGAAAATAAGGTAAGAGAAGAGTTGCTTGATTTTAATAGACATGAATAGATACATTAAGATCAATAAGAGAAGACAATAAAACCCAAAAAGTCCGAAGTCTGATAAAACAAATGAATGCAGTAATTATGGCAGTCTATAGAGATCCATGTGATATAACAGAAGTAAACAGGATCTATCACTGTGATGCTAAATTAATAACTGATAAAGTTCTACCACAAGAACACAAGGTAGCGAAGGAAAGGAAGGGGAGAAATCGAATACCATCATGGAAGTATCGAATAGAGAAAACTATAAAGCAATTAAGACAAGCAGTGTCACTGTTAGAAGACTATAGAAGAGGGAACAGATCAACAAAAATACTAAGAAAGATATATGTGATAAAAGCAATGCGCAGTATTAGAACAGACCAGGATCTATCATGCACTATCGCTAATAACAAACCAAAAATTTTAACACAGGTGGAAAAACTTAGAAGATACACAGATAAATACAAAGGAAAAGTACAAAATAAGCAATTTATTGATGACCCAAAAAGGTTTTATAGAGAATTGGGGAATAAGGTAAAAGGAATTGAAAGACCGCCAAAATAAGAGGAAATGGATACATTTTGGAGAAGTATCTATGAAGCTCCTGTGGAACATAACTTCTTCTTTCAGCTTTTCCCAGTTAGGGATCTCCACAGCAGATCACCTGTCCACTCGGCAGTGGAGTTTCATGGTGTCGAGTTGCCAGCCCGGCGCCCAACCTTCCACAGAAGGCACACACACACACGCACGCACTCACGCCTAGGGGCAAAAATCCACGTGACCACAGGGAGGACATACAGACTCTACACAGAAGGCACCCCAGCCGAGGATCGAACCAGAGAACCTCTTGCTGTGAGGTGGCAACGCTAACTGCTGCACCACCGTGGCCGCCCATCCTGTGGAACATAACAAAGATGCTAAATGGATAGAAGAAGTAAAAGAAAGAATAAAAAGTTTAAAGGTGCAGGATATGAAATGGGATGAAGTAACAGCCAGAGAGATTGAAACAAAGTTAAGAAAAGCCTCTAATTGGAAAACCCAAGGCCCAGATGCAGTACCTAACTTTTGGTTAAAAGTATTAATATCTTTGCACTAAGATTTAGCCATGAGTAAGAACTATTTCGATGCACTAAGATTTAGCCATGAGTAAGAACTATTTCGATGCACACCCCGAGCAGGCACCAACCTGGCTAACAACAGGTAAAACAATGCTCCTGCTTAAGAGTGAACCTGCAAGCTACCCTAAAAATTATAGACCAATAACTTGTCTTCCAACAATGTATAAACTATACAAGGGAATTGATGACAGGGTGTATAGTTATTTAGAAGAAAACTCAATTATGGTAGTAGAACAAAAGGGCAATAAAAGAAAGTAATATGGAACAAAGGGTCATTTGTTAAATAAAGTCATGCTGGAGAATTGTAAAAAGGGAATTAATTTAAGTATGGCATGGATTTACTATAAAAAAGCATTTGATACTATCCCACATTAATGGATAAAAGTGTGTTTAAAAATTTATAAGATACACCCTACACTGATCGACTACATTACAGTGACCATGAAACAGTGGCAGACCACTTTGCAATTAAGCCATGATAAAGGACAGAGTATTATGTCAGGGATAAAAGTTCAAAGGGGGATATTCCAGGGTCACACTCTGTCACTGTTGCTATTCTGCCTTGCTTTTAACCTATTAAAGTGTTTACTTAACAGCTTAGATCATGGCTACAGTTTGGCTCCTAGAAAACAACAAAGTGTAAAGACTTTTCATCTTGCCTTTGTTGATGATTTAAAATTGTATAGCTCATCAGGTGAGGAACTGAAAACACAGCTGCAGATTGTCAAAACTTTTTCAAATGATATAAGAATGTCATTTGGTCTTGATAAATGTGCAAAACCAACCTTTAAAGCAGAAAATCTGCAGCACCAGGAAAACATCAGTTTGGGACAAGAATGTGATATAAAAGAACTTTAGCACAAGGGAGTGCATACATATTTGGGAATTGATGAAGGATCAACAATAAAACATGAACAAATGTGAATAAAACTTAGTAAGGAATACTTTAGAAGACTTATTTCTGAAAACAACGTTGACATTGAGGAACAAAATAGAAGCTATAAACCAATTTGCTCTTCCTGTCCTAACTTACAGTTTTGGAGTGATTGACTGGCCCCAAACGTGTTGGCTAGATTAGATAGGAAAACAAGGATGCTTCATGCTCAACAAATGATTTTTAAAAATCGTTTTTTACCAAGATTATATATTCCCCATTCCGAAAGAGGGATGGCTCTCCTTGAAATTGATTTACATGTATAGATCTGCAGTTGTGGGACTCCACACACATCTACTGACCTCACAAGACCCAAATGTAGTGAAAGTTTTAAAACATGAGGAGAATAAATCTAAGATGACTTCTCTGCTTAATTTAGCAAAAGCATATCGGCATCAAGCAGGAATGGAAATTAAACCAGAAGTAGATAAAAATCAGGCAGCAAATGAATGTGTCAAAAAAACAAAAAGAATATAAGGTGAAGGACCAGATGAGAAGGCAAGAAATGTGGAAAAAGCATAAATATAGTTGTAAGTATAGAAAACTTCTGGAAGAACCTCATGTTGATCAGGAACAAATACAGGAATGGTTAAGGAGAGACAAATTCAAACCAGGAGATGAAAGGTTAATATTGGCAGCCCAAGATAGTGGACTACGTACATGCTGGTTTACGAAGTCTATTGAACATGTGGGAGAAACAGACAAATGTAGGTTTTGTAAAACCACAGACAAATGTAGGTTTTGTAAAACCGAATTGGAAACAGTCACACACCTTGTTGCTGGTTGTGACATACTAATGGCAGAAGGACTGTATACTGAAAGGCATAATAATGTGGCAAGATTGTTGCTCTGGGGATTGTGCAAACATTATGGTACTGAAGTGGCTGAAAAACACTGGAAACATGAGCCACAAAACATAACAGTTCAAAAGACAGATGCTAGAAAACCGGATATAGTGGTCTAAGAAAAGAAAAAAGTAGCAATGATCATTGAAATCACCATACCCAGTGACTACAGTGTCTTGCGTACAGAGAGACACAAAGTCATAAAATATCAGGATGTGTCCAGGCAGAAACAAAAGCAATCTGGAAGAAAGATACCCAGACACTTCCAATAGTAGTAGGAGCAACGGGTCTTATAAAAAGGAATCTACAGTTGTATTTGGATATACCAATCCATGTAACCCCATACGAATTGCAGGAGGAGTCATTACTGGTACGTTGCAGGTGTTGCGAAGAGCACATTTGGCTGACATGAAAGATTGAAACAGTACTAATTTCATGAACTATAATCCTACTTTGAGTAAGAAATGGGGTCCATTCCCATCATAGTATTAGAAACCCCCCAAAATTTGGAGAAATTAAAAAAAGCACGTGTTTCAGTATCAGGGAAGACACGTACGGAGATCGTCTTTTGGAATAAGTTCTTTGGTAATTACCAGGCTAACTGCCCTGAATGGCCATTTTAAGCTTTGGCAATAACCCAAGAACAGAATTAAACCCTCGGTCTTATATCTATTAGGCAAACCCCTCCCCCCAAATCTGGCCCATATTTGCTTTAAGAGAATCGAGAACTTTCAACAACATTTGTTACATTACCCTGAGTTTAAACTGCTTGCAAATTCACCCAGATTAAAAAAGGTAATGAAATTTATAGCTCCTCGAACTTACTAAAGAAAGTATTTCTTTAAGGAAAGACATCCCCTTTACTCTCTTGTGTGAAGGGCTTTGTTCCTACGCTCTTTTCTTAACTATACACTCCATACTTGCAGGGGGAGGAGGCAGAGAGAAGAAAAAGTGAAAGAGTGGTGTTTAGTCACTGTGAGATAGGGGTGAGCAACAAGAAGAGGAAGAAGAAAAATGTGAGAGGGTGGTGCATGCTGAGAGACAAGATAACCATAATGCTATTCCTGCAGAACGAAAATATAGGAGCACTAAACAGAAGAATGAGAGTTCCATGCATCTTGTTCACGAAGGAAAGGAAAAAGAAAAAATGAATAAGGAAACAATAGCAACTAACTATAAAGAGTGCTACTATGAGTTTCCTCTGTTAGGAGATGATTTTGATACTGATATCTCAATGCCTGTATTGGTAGGAGAATAGGCAATCTCTCCTACTTTGTGGCAGACTGTCCCTGAAGAAACTGCAGAGCTGGCTTACCTCCATGTAAGCTAATGAAGTTTAAAAAGGTATAATAGGAGAGAAAGAGACTTTCAGCAGGACAATAGAGCTAAGGTGGTGGGGGAAGAATTTGAACAGAATATTTCCACTTCTTACCCATACTTGGGAGTTGCATAATGATTTGTTGTACACAGTATATAAGGATAGAGTGGAAGTAGTGTGCCAACTATAAGTGCCTGAACCTTTCTGAAACTTAGTGATAAGGCAGGAAGTACATAGCCATCTACTAGGTGGGCAGTTAGGAATGGGCAACACTAAAGCATCAACTCTAGCAAGGTTTTCTTGGCCAGGAGTAGTGACTGAGGTTGAAAACTGCTGTGATGGGTGCCCAAAATGCCAGAAGGTGACCTCTTATCCAGGTGTTAAAAATCCTTTGATTCCAAAGGTGTCATTTGAACATGTTGCTATGGACATTGTTGGACAGCTGGTAAAGTCCAGCAATGGGTTTTGTTATATTTTAGTTATTTTGGAGTATGCAGTGAAGTAACCTGAGACATACTCCTGTGTAAGGCTAATGGTAAATACAAAGGGAGTTATCTTATTTCCTGTAGTAGGTATACGTACTCGCAAGCTGACTTCATTTATGTCCAGAATAATGCATTGACTTTGCCAGAGCTTTAAAGATAAGCAGTTTAAAAATCTAAGTGGTCCTCCCTGACAGGTGTGTTAATGGAGTGTTTTAATTGCACATCTGTTTTTAGAAAAGTTATTGAGGAAGAAGATAAAATCTGGGACCGGTTAATACTACAATTACTGTTTTGAAGTAGAGAAGTCCTTAAAGCCTTGACAGGGTTCAGTCCTTTGAGTTGTTATATGGCTGGCATTCTTGTGGGATTATTAGATGTTGTTGGAGAAACTTGAAGAGAAGACACTATTGTTAAAAGTATCATAGAGCATATCATCAGGTTATGAGATAGGCTGGAAGTGGGGATGCCCATTGTATGGGAGCACATAGAAAGAATCCAAGCTACATAGCAAACAGTTCTTAATGGAAATGCAAGGACAAAGGAGTTCAGCATTGGAGAACAGGTGCTAGATTTGGTCCCATCAGCAGAAAACAACATGTTTTTGGCAAAATGGCTGGGTCTGTTTGAAATAGTAGGTAAGGGAAGCTCATAACAGCTGTACCATATTAATATTATGAATCTATGGGGAGATCTGCAGACTTCTTCAGCCTCTGCCATTAAACTACAGAACTGGTGCAGAAAGAAAATTGACATCTGTATATACTATACTTTCTAAGTTTTAGAAAGAATAGATGAGGAAGTTTCCTTTTAAGAAACAAAGTATTTTCAGAACTGCTTGTACCATGAGAGTAGAGGACTGCAATGGTTATCCCACACCACAAGGGTGGACCATCAACTGACCCTGACAGCTGTAGACCTATTAGTCTGAGTAGTCTAATGTGCAAAGCCATGGAATGAATTACCTGGAAAATATTGATAAAGACATAGGCAACCTTCAGACACTGGACTTAACCCAGTCTGGCTTTGTCAGTGGAAGATCATGCATACTAAACCTGGTGGACTTCTTCTGTGAGAAGGTCACCAAAGCAATGGATAAGGAGAAGCAGTACATCCTGTTGACCTGGCTAAAGTGTTCGATACAATACCCCACTTGGGTATAGTTGGCAAAGTCCCTCATCAAACTAGGCATAAACCACTAAATAATTCACTAGAGTGCTAGCTGGAAGTCATGATTGGTGGTACCATATCTAGTATTGAGACCCGTCACTAGTGGGGTATCTCCAAGCTCCTTTCTTGGTTTGCTCCTATTTGGCATCTACTTCACAGAGGTAAAGGCTAATGTCCAGGATCTTTGGCTGACCAGGTTTACAGATTACTGCAATTTGGGAGCCATCATAGATTCCTTCCATGACATAGATGTCTTACAAGAGGGTATAACACAGACAAAGGACTGGTGCCAATGGCACGGACTAAAATCTAGTGCCAAGAAATGCATTATAGTGCTTTTTTGGGAAAAATGCCATCCAGGCTAATTACTCCATCGAAAACCCCAGGAGTTGACCCAGTAGTCATGGATTTGGGAACATGTGTAGACAGTAATCTAGCCTTTGACCAGTATGTGGCCAAGATATTAAGAAAAGTATTCTGTGTTGGCCAATTTATAAGTAAGGGCATGGCATCCAGGTCCAAGGAAGTCATATTGCCACTTTATTCGGCCCTTATCAGACTCCTAATTTAGTACATGTCCCCCTTTAGCATGTACATGACCAAACATATGCACCAGTTGGAATGCTCACAAAGGTTGCTTACTAGACAAATCCATGATATAAACACATTGTTCTATATGGATAGCCTTAAAGCCCTATTTCCATACTCTGTCTACTAAAGGTTACTGAGTGGCGATCTATGCTTGGCGTACAAGGCATCCTTGGATCCAGTTCTGATGGACCTTTTGCATATCATCAAAATAACCAACATGAGAACCACTAGATCCAAGGATTTAAATTTTTTTTGTGACATAAATAAGTCATTTTGGTGAGACCGGTATGTGGCTCAGAGGATGCCCATGCTCTGGAACAGGCTCCCCATCCATGTGGAACAGGTTGCTAGCCATGTGAAACAGAGTCCATCCTTAACCTTATTTAAGCGTAACCTTGACCAATGGATGGGAAATCCAGAAATTCACCCCAGGTCTGGCCCCTGTGTCTCTGATATACAGAGGCAGATAGTAATGCCCAAACATATTGCCTCACCAAAACCTATAAAAACTTCCTAAATAACATATCACCTCCTAATAAATACCCATGATACATAGGGATACAATTGGGTTGGATTGCATGGCTAGGCATATAACTGCTCTAGTGGTCATTAGGTAGGTTCATAGTTATATACTAGGCTGACAGAATTGATTCAAAACATTACTGAAACCATTACAGAAGAATGGGTTAACACAAAAATGTACAGAATGCAAGTGCTGCATGGAGAAGTTGTGTAAGAGGAAGTACAAAACTGTTGAAGATAGGTGTGATACCGGAGGTGGAAAGTGCGTAGAATAGCCCCATGGTGTTAGCATCTCAGGTTCTATAATGATTTTACGAAGCTGAACAGCATTTCAAAATTTGACCGCTAATCAGTGCTTAGAAGGGATGAGCAAAGAGACAGTTTTGGAAAGGCAAGATTCTTGACCACATTATATCTGACAAAGATCTGCTGACAAATACTTAACAGATGAAGCCAGAAATATGTCCCTATAAATTTTCAAAGATTAATGGATGGAATTGTAAAGGCCCATGTCATATGTGGTAACTCTTATCTAGACAATGCCATAACTACTCCCTTCTGGCTAAGGTACAGGCTGTGTTAGACTGTCTGAGACAAGCTAGGTTGAGAGCTCTCCCAAGGGCATCTAGATGTTACAGAGGTAAAATATGTAGGATATTTAATAGAAAAGGGAATTGTGAGGTTCCAGAAAGAAAGGCTAGAAGGATTAAGGAATTGGCTTATTGAGATAGAAACAAGTGAGGGCATTATTGGAGTTAGCTGGGTACTGTCAGAAATTATATCCCATTTTGCACATGCAGTTTGCCCTCTTACAGATTTGATGAAGGAGAAGATGCATTTTATGGCAAAATGGACACCAGAGGCAGATAATGCTTCTAAACTGTTGAAGTGTTTTTCTTGGAGCTGTTTTAGCTTCTGTGGGTGTTGGTAAGCCACTCATCATTTGTAGTGATTCATGAGAGAGAGTCTTGGGGGGGGGGGTGGGCAGTGCTTTTACAGATTTTGAGGGATAAGAGTACTGTGTATGCTTTATAAATTGCGATGTTAAGCAGAGCTGTGACCAGGTATTCCACTGCTGACCAGGAATGCCAGGCAGCTAAGTGGGCACTTTCATCACTGTTATCTCCTGGAATACTTTACATTGCTAAAGGACCATACCCTCCCAGTGTGGCTACACAAGGAATGGCATGGGAATGCCAAGCTTTGTTTTTGTATGTGTTCACTACAATTTTTCATGTTTAAGTTATTAATGGGTGAAGTCAATCCTGATTTGCAATAGTGAGAATATGTCAGATGGAGAGCAAGAAGTGAAAACAAAAAAGGAGGGATTTCTGAAGAAAGGTGTGAGAATATTTGGAATGGAAAATTACTACCAGTGCTTTCCTACATATCAGTTAAAAGGGAGCAATCTGAGGAATGGGTGATGGAAATGATACAAGGGTTATTTAGGGTTGATGGACATTTTTTCAAAAGGGATAGCTAGGAGTGTGATAAAATGAAACTGGAGTTTAAAAATATGGTAGAAATAAGAGAGAAAGAGATAATGAAATGAAGCAATAATACTAGTGGTTGCCAAAGGTTAAAGAACTCCAGAAGAAGGTGAATCTTACAAGAGGAGGAACAATTGCCAAGTGCTAAATAAAAATTAGAGTATTTAAAAAATTTAAGGAGTATTTGGATGACATGCATGAGTTTAGAAAGGTTGCTATTAAAGTATTTTAACATCTTTATTGAATTAGCATTTCTGACATAGGCAAACTTACATTTATATAAAAGAAATCAAACCATATTAACAAGTCACATTTACAACCATTCACACATTACAGGATAAATAACAATATATGTGCTGTTTAACTTCAGCAACATTGCATAAATTGTTCAATTTCCGCCTTTTCTTAAACCTCATTCTTACCTTTTTCTTTGTGGATTGTTCCCACATTTCCCATTGTTTGTATGTAATTTACTTGTACCCTTTTCTAAACATCACCTTTCCTGTTCTGTTATCTCTGTTACAGTATTCACTACTACAAGTAGAGTTGGTTTAGAGTTTGATTTCCATTTTCTAGTAATTCATTTTTGACTGCAACTAGAATTAAACTTAGCAAGGCCTTATTGTGTCTAGGCAGTTCAGATGCTGTATCCCAACTCAAAAGAAAATCCTTTCCTTACTTAGATTCATTTGCTCACACAGTATTCCTGAGAGAGTACTCTGTAAGGAATTTTTAAAGTCTGCCAACTCATTATGTTTCCAAAGCACATTCCCAATTACCCCCTTCTTCCCCATCATACCTCCAACATTTGCCATTTACCTGAGGAAAAATTTGGGAGTCTGCTTGGGGTATAAAAGTATCTTTGCAAACCCTTCCAGGAAAAATCTGAAATCTTCTAGACTCCTGTATATGTGAGAGCCATATGTTATGTCCTCCCATTGTTTTTTTTTTGTGAATTGCATATCTAATTTCTCTTCCCAATCTTTTCTGACATCTTCTGAATGATTCCAATAGTTGCTGTGCAATATTTTATATACCCTACTAATTATCCCGTTTTATATCAGCAGCTTCTGTTCTAGATTCTATTAAAAACTCAACCAGTGCAGATCTTTCAGTTAGGATTCCCCTATCCCTTTCTCTTTGTCTGTATTCTGATATCAGTCCCTGATAGGGAAGGCACTCGCTAGCCTGCAGTCCAAATATCTTCTTGGCCTCTTCCTATTCCACAAGTATTTTTGACAATATCTCCAGAGTGCATAATTCTTAGCACATTTGCTTAGTCAGCAGAAAGGAGAAAAAGTTGTTTTCAAACATAGGGAGCATATGACAAGAAAAGTAACCAAAGATCCTACAGAGGTGTTGTAGACAGATTGGAAATTGTATACAGATTTGTATATACCAGAGTAATGGGGGAAACAAATGCACAAATTGAAATATTTGTGAAAGAACTAATTATACCAAGGTTCGTGGAAGGTGTGGCTCAAGAATTAATAGCTAAAACTGAAGGGATGAGATAAAATAATGATTATACATAATCGGCCAAAAGGGAAATCTCTAGGAGCAGATGGTATTCCTGTGGATATTTAGAAATCATGAGGGAAGATGGTGATAATAAGAAGGTTTTATTTAACAGTATTTTAAAATTAAGGTCCATGCAAGTGTCTTAAAAGCTTTGATGGCTGTATTACCAAATAAGAGTAAAGAACTTTCAGATCCAGCCTTATATAGGCCAGTTTCAATTTTAAACAACAATTATAATGTTTATCTATACTAGCTAGGAGAATGACAAAGGTGATGTCAAGAGTGATAGATAAGGTTCAGTATGGTTTTGTGGAGAGGAGGCAAACATTTGATAACATGAATAGAACAATAACAATCCAGAGGGATGAAGAATATAAAAAAATGCTGCTGCTAATGTTGGTGGGTTTTCATGTAATTAATGAATCAAATGGAGTGAGCTGGGATTTTATAATTAGGGTAATAGTAGCATTTCTAATCTGTGATTAGAATGATGAGGCTAACTAGGAGGATACATAAGGGGTCAGAGGCAAGAATTTAATGGGGAGGTTCCTCTCTGACAAGATGTAATTGAAGAGAGGAACCAATCAAGGGTGTCCCTGTGCTCCTTTGCTATTTGCTTTATACTAAGAACCATTGCAAAGTAAATTAGGAGGATATATGGATAGAGGAAAGAAGTTAAGTGGGAGGACTCGCAAATTCAGTGATATAACTGGTATGCAAATAGAGAAAAGTTAGCTTTGTTTGCAGATGATAATTACTTGATAAAACCAGAAAAGGATATTTCAGTATTGTGGAACCTAAGTCTTTTTGTAATATAACTTTAATAAAGATAAAACAAAAACTATAGTGGTAAACTATGAAGCTACCCATGAATTGGTTCAGCAATACCTATATCCATGGGGCATGATAAGCTAAAGTATTCAGGTGTATGGATTAAAAAGGTTTCTGTTATAATGACTAAGGGTATATGGGATGAACCTGAATAAAGGAAAATAGAAAAATTGAGAAGTTGGACGCTCTTTTTTTTATGAATAGTAAGATAACAAGCAGTAAAAATGTTTATTGAGCCTTTAGTTTTGATTACAGGTCAGTCATATCTTTAGCAACTAGAGGAGAATTTGTGGATCATAAACTAAAAAAAAGAGTTGATAACTTTTGCCCTCTTCCTCTCCCAAATAAATTAAGTGAGGGGTTATTTGTTGTCCCATTAGAACCCAGCAGAATTTTATATGCACAGCATAAGCAAAAGGCTACAAATCATAGTGTAAAGGTATGATGATGAAGCCAGTTGGGGGAAGGAGTTCAAGAAATAAAGACAGAAAGGGATTTTGGATGTTTGCCCATAAGGAGAATAGTACAACCATGCAGAATATGAAGTATCCAAAACTATTCTAAGAGCTAAACCAACACCAGGATGGAAATGGAAATTTTGTCTATATAGGTGACTTTAAATAGGGTTGTAGAAACTGAGCAAGAAGGGACTGTAATTTATTGGAGAAAAGCAGCAAAGGACCAAGGTACTGGAAGTAAATATGTATAGAGGAAAAGGTAATACAATGGGATGAAGCCAAGTGGAAGCCTGGACTGCAGGTCAGAAGACTGTCTACATTCTATCATTCCCTTTCAGAAAAGGTAGAGAGAAAGGGGGAGGGGAGCGCTAAGTGAAAGACCATTTCTACTGAGTTTTTAGTTGTGTCCTGTCATTATTGGCAATGCAACAAAATAGCTGTCATTGTTTATGGGTCCTGATAGTATCCCTTGATACATCTTAAATAGCGTAAGGCAGAATTTAGTTAGCCACACCCCTAACAACACTGCTCAATTTGGGCTCCATACAGGTTTTGTACCAAGCAAATGGAGAACAGCTACATTCATTCTCCTGTATAAGGGAGGTCCTTCCACTGACCCAGACAGTTACAGACCAATATGTCTGATCAACCTCATATGAAAAGCCACGGGAAGGCTTATCATGGACTTAATCAGTCAGGACATTGGGAACCTCCAAACATGGGATCCAGCTCAGTTGGGATTTGTCAAGGGTAAGTCTTGCTTACTCAACCTGGTGGATTTTTTGAAAAGGCCACCAAAGCAATGGATGAAGGCAGCATGATATGGACTGCATACCTTGACTGTGCCAAAGCTTTTGACACAGTTCCTCACTCAGACATAGTAGAAAAGCTAAATAAAATGGGAATAAACCACTGTGTCACCTGCTGGTTTTGCTAACTAGCTCACAGATAGGATGCAGATAATCAGAATAGGAGAAGTTACTAATAGAGTCTCAAGTGTTCTGTGATGTGCCCTCTTCTGTTTGGCATCTACTTTTCTGAAGTAAAAGCCAATAGCAAAGGGCATCAGCTGACAAAGTTTGCAGATGACTGCAAGCTAGGAGTAGTCCTTGAATCCCCAAATGACTTGGCCAGCCTGTAGAAAGGTTTTTCTCAAATTAATTGGTGCCAAAAGACTAAAACTAAATGCCAAAAATGTATTATCATATCCTTTGGGAAGTCATTTAACCTAGGGAACTACCACATTGACAATGTCCCTAACGGCTGACCCATTTGTTTGAGATTTGGGAATTTTTGTAGAAAATTAGTTAACTTTTGACCAACGTGTTATTTCTGTGATAAGAAAGTCCTTTTACATTGCACAACTTCTAAACAAAGGGATTGTGTCTAGATCTAGGGATGTCGTTGCCCCCCTTTAGTCAGCCCTCATTAGGCCAATCATTTAATATAATGCCCTGTTTGGAATTTATCTGTCCAGATACATGCAGCAGCTGGATTGTCCATAGAGCTATCTTACTTAAAGGATACAAAACCTAAACAACATGCCCTACATGGACTGACTGAAGGCCCTGTCACTATACTCTGTATCCTACAAACTGGTAAGAGGTGACCTGTGTCTGGCTTACAAAGCATTGTCTGACTCATTGCTGATAGATTTACTGCACATCAGCAAGTCAAATGGCATTAGAAATACTCAGTCTAATGATCTAAACCTCGTCTGCAACATCACCAGAATGGTTTGCGGTACTGGTATATCTTGCAGATGATACAGCTGCTGTGGAGCAGGCTCGTCATCCACATAAAACATAGTACATCCATGTCCAAATTCAAGTGCAACTTAGATCTATGGATGGGAAATGGAAAATATACCCCGGACTGCTCACTGTAGTATCAGTGGACAGAGGCTGCTCCTAAGTGCTTTGTTCCCTTGCACATGTCCCCTCAAAATATCTATAATGTAATCCCATTTGTTCTCATTAGACGTAATATATAATTATCAACCCTGGGATCGGTAATACCAGTGTGTATCCAAATGGGATATGTTATTTTGAGCACAAAAAGTGAAATTGTACTTGCCTATGAAAATATTAAAAAGGGATAATTGCATAGGACTTTTAAAATTACTGAATAATAAGAATCAAAGAGAAGAGGTTGGAAAAGACTGGGAAGAGTGACTGGAAAGGCAGTTTACAAAGTAACAGTTGGAGGACATATGTATGGCTCTCAGTTATGCAACAAATTCCAGAAGATAAAGACTTTGGTATGTAAGTGTTTACATAAGTATATTTATACCCCAAGAAAGCTTCAGAGAATCTTTCCTCCGCTAGATAGCAATTGGCAGATATGTGATGGAAAGAGAGAAATAATTGGGAGCATGGGAGCATGTTTTTGTGAGTGTAACGAGTTGGCAGGTTTTTAAAAATTCCATATAGAGTAATTTGTCAAAAATGTCATGGGAGCAAATGATTGTAACTAAGGAAATTATTGTTTTGAGCCAGGATGTAAGATCGGATCTGTTGAAGTGACAGCCCATGCAAAAATGGGAAAAAGGGGCTGTGGATGGATGGATGTAACATCTGAATTGCTTAGTCATGGTAAGACCTTATTAAGTTTAATGCTGTTTGCTGCCAAAATAATTAAATATTAGAAAATTGAAATCAAAATCTAAACCAACCTTAAAAGAATTATTGAATATTGCAAAGGAGGTAAAATACTTTTTGGTGGGATCTTTAGAAGAGAGAAGGAACAAATTATTTAAAAAGAAATAGAATTTGTGGTAACAATGCATGCAGAATAATATTCAGGGTGAGGAGTGATATTTGAGGCAAAATTAGATCTCGTGGAACTTGTGTAATGTTGGAATGAATGATAATTGTTAAAAAAAAAAAAAAAAATGGGTCTATATTACATGATCGAAGTTTTACTACTTTGAATCAGTAAACATCGAACTTTAGTGATCGAAGTAGTAAAACATAGAATCAGTAATAAAACATTTTGTAAAACAAAAAAAAATTACACAAAAGGGTGTGAGTAGTGGGGTAAGCCCACCTGCACCCCCCGCTACTTAAATATACCAACTCCGAGATCTCGCGCTACAGTGTAGGAAATGGACAACTTCTGGTTCTGCACTGTATCGCACTGAAGTGCGATCTCGGAGTTGGTATATTTAAGTAGCGGGGGGAGAGCGCAGGGGGGGGGGCTTGCTTCCCTGCTTACACCTTTTTTGTTTAATTTATTTTGTTTTCAAAATGTTTTATTACTGATTCGATGTTTTACTACTTCGATCAGTAAAGTTCGATGTTTACTGATTCGAAGTAGTAAAACTTCGATCATGTAATATAGACCCAATAAAAATCTATAATGAATGAAGTCAATGAAAATATTTTAAAATGGTTTAGTTTTTCTTTACCTTAACTGTATGTTTATCTTTATCATTGTTAAATATGTAAAGTTAAAAGAGGTGTTAAAATAAATAAGTGAGTAAAATATTAATCTGGGTCAACCCACCAAAATGCAGATTACCAGGGCCCACAGCTCTTTTGAGTCTGAAAAGAAGAGTTTCCCATACAATGAACTAGTATTTTGCTTTATTTTGAAGTAAAAAATCTGTTATTTTATGAGCAAAGTGCCTTTGCTATGTGTTATGTAAAGAATATGTATTTATGTAATATATTTACATTGTGCACATAGTAAGTACGTGTGTACATGTAATATACATGTATACTACTAATAGTGAATGGCGCTGCAGTAGCGTTGTCGCCTTATAGCAAGACGTTGTCCCGTTCGATTCTCAGATAGAGCGTCTTCTGTGTGGAGGCATACGTGAATGGGGCGTGCCTTCATTGAAGGTTGTGCGTCAGGGCTGGTAACCCGGTACGTAAAAATCCACTACCAATCATTAGCGGACCGGAGTTCCGCTGTGGCGACTTCTAACTGGGAAAAGCCGAAAGACACAAACAAAAAACTACTAATAGTGAATGGCACAAAAGTCGATATGGGATTCATTGTTCACAGCTAATTGACTCCTGTTTTGTCGACTGCTGAAGAACTCCAGAATGCTTTACTCTGTTGTAGGGAGTATTTGATGTAAATAATTGCAGTTTAGTTTGCTAGCATAAGGTTGTTATTTTTTTCACACAAGAATGTAACATGCAGTTTAAAGAAAACAAATCTATTCAGGAACCACACAAAGTTGGAGCTGTGATTGAGGATATATGATCAGTTCTTAAATGCAGTTGTTATCATACCACAGTTTATGTTGGTATTTTTATGCATATGAAGTTAGTGAGAGCTGTTCATCTTCACTGTAGTAAACTGTATGGTGGTAGCACAGGCAGGCACTTTATACAGCTATAAAGTAGATTTCCCAGCAAGTCACTGATCAAGGATACAAGGAAGCAAAGTAAGAAAACATGTAAAGTGCAAATCATAACATAACGTGAAGCTCAGGTTTTAGCATAACATATGGCATCAGTCATGTTTGATGTTTTGAACTAACTGTGAACAGGATTCTGACAAAAAAAACAAAAGACACGTCATACAGTGAGTCTAAGTATAGCCATTTTTGTCATTATCTGATTGATTAAACCCATAATGCTTGCACATCTTTTTAAAATCCGGTAGTGCAGTGGTGGAACTCATTCTCATATGTTTTTCCCTATTTAAATGAAATATGGTTGCAGTGGTGGAACTCATTCTCATATGTTTTTCCCTATTTAAATGAAATATGGTTGCAAAGTAGGAAGCCACTATAGTGTTTATAGTTTCGTATAAAATGGATAAAAATAGAATAAAGCAATTTCTTCACCAGACGCAGTCTTAGAAAAGCATTCACCCCAGTTTGATCTGCTCTCAGACTCCTGAGCCAGCCAGTGCATTACAAATTGGCTTCTGCCTTTATTCCCAACAGAAATATTCGGCTGCATCCCAAAATTAAAACTTAAACTTAACCAGTAATAAGTAAAGCAAATTACTTCATATTTTTTGTGATTATCAGACTTTGCTTACATCAATTCATTACTAAATATATCAAATGTTCTCTATTTAATTGCAAATATATCTTTGACAGTAGAAGAGCCTTCCTGCAAGTTGTTTTTTTCTAATTTAGGCAGAACTGTGCTATTCAGCAGAAACTTACACTAATTCAGTCTTCTTTTTTTGTATAATTGTGTAGCTGTGGCAGTGTTTTATACTGTTTGTATACAGAACATTGGGACACCTGGCATTTTCACCGGGTCTTCAGCTATGTTGAAAGGTAATGTATCTTTGATTTAGAAGTTTCTGCTTTTTTTTGTTAGGGAAAACTATAAGGGTGAGGAACAAATACAAAGAGAGAGGAAAGAACAGATTTTTTTGGGGGGTTGCCTGCTAATATCTATTAGACCTAATAAAAATGGCAACATAGGAAGTTTAAAAATTTGAAAAGCAATTACAAATAGTGAACACCCCAATTTTCTGCAGTATGCCAAGTTTTAAAAAGTTGCTCTCAGCGTAGTTGTATTACAGCAGTGAAGTAAAACAGAACTTTATACTTTTCAGTTTTAGAAATTCATGGATATGAAAGAGAACCTATTTGACAGTTATATGTCATTAGTTTCTCCTTTTATATTATTTTTACCATTGCAGTTGTTTCCAAATGTAATCAAAACAAGCTGGTAGGACATTGCCGCATTGTAAAATTTCTTTCATTTTTTTTTCTATATTGTCTGGCTAACATGAATATTTCCTTGTTTGCTTATAAATAAGTGGCATATTTTAGACATACAAAACTAACGTTTCCATCCGGTGTAACATTTTTAATTTTGCACAGTACATGCTGTCCAACAGAATTTCTTCAAACTTGCCTGTTGTCTTAAGATTTAGTGCAGAATTTGTATTACACACACACACACACACACACACACACACACACACACACACAGCTATTACATCAACAGTGAAATGCCTTCCCTTTATTTAGTATTACCAAATGTCTCCGCAGTAGTGTACTCATCTTTGATTCCATAAAAATTGGAAGGTTGGTTTCTATCCCAGTCACTGATTTCAAATAACTATGTTGTTTAGCATAAGGGAGTGCTCTACCCTGATGAGGCTGGTTCCATCTTCTCAAGTGGGAGGCAGCTAAGGTGTATGCTATTGATTCTGTGGCACTTGTCAGAAGAGTAAGAGAGTAGTATTGTGGCCAAATTTCCCTGGACAGTATAGATACTTAGGTGTCCATTAATGAGAACCATAATCTCAGTCAGAGGGAATATACCTAGTCAAAAAAGTGTAAAGAAGGAGATGAATGAATGGTTAGGTGTTTCCTCTTAGTCACATGACATGCTGCTGGGACATTTAAAAAAAAAAGCTGTAGACGCAGTAATGATGTAGTGGATCTGAATGTAGTTAAGGCACTTTCTTTACTGGTGACTTTAGAGCAAGACAACTGACTGTATAATATAATTGAAGCTGAATATGATGATGTGTGCAGTTCTGCAGTTGTAAAATCTTGCTATTATCTATCCATATTCAGATAATCTGGTTTATCCTTTACAAGGTTCCGGAGATGCCTTTCCCATCAGCTTGTAAGTGCAAAGCACTGAAACATATTCCTGCCCATGTTCTGGTCTACTGCAGAATGCACATAAGTACAACAAGTAACTTTATTGTCAATTTGGAGAGCACTGATTCACCCGCTGCATGCCTTTGGGAGGTGGGAAGAAACTGAAGTACATGGAGAAAAGCCATACGGAAGCTGGAAGGAAATCCATACTCTGCACACACCTCAGATGAGAATTAAACTGAAGAATCATTTGTTGTGAGGCAGCAACACTACTCGATGTGCCATTGTACCACCCAATTTGCTATTACCCCACTTCTAAATGAAAAATCATGTGTATGTGTTTGTGCATGACTCAGAATAATATCCCCCCCAGTGATAACATATTTCTTCGATTGTCATACCACCTAATAATACCCCCTCCCAGTGATTAACATAGTTCTTCGATTGTCATACCACCTATTCTTTCTTATTTAGTCATTTTGTTGGTGAGGGTTCCATTTTATAGGAGGAATAATCCACTCTAACAAGTGGATTGTTTGAGAACAGCACACCCGTGGTGTTAAAGGCACTTGATGATCATGCCTCTTGCCTTATTACTTACCATAATCATGTTCTTATCGTATAGTTAAATTGCATCTATCATGTCTTATTGTTTTCTTGTTAATGGTAGTAGTTTTAATGTTCTGAGGATCTGAGAGTTTTGGTAGGTAAGTACCAGTTTAGGAAATATTTGTGTGATGAATTCTGTAGATGCTGCTTTTTGATGGTAGAAAAGCTGCAGAGAAGTTAGTTTGCTGTTAAGTGGTACCTATTTAATATCCTTGATAAAGTCACAATGGAGTGTCTTTGGTGTGGCTGGGAGCACGTCTTGTTATTTTTTTTCAGTTTGAGTAGATATTCTGTTTGGGTATTTACCATTCATAGGTTTGAGTGCATGCATCTGTGATATCTGTGATGTGGAAATCTGGATGGTGTGAGTTTGGCGTAATAGTTCACTTCTTTACCTCATTGATATAAAGAAAGACCTGACAACCTACTTGTGTTTCCGCCTGTACCTTGTAATCTCCATGAACAGTGGTGGGTCTCCATGCAGTCAATCTGGGAGTCGGCTGTAATTTGTGAGGGAGGAAGAGATTTCAGTTTCACACCAGTTATTATATTTGCATAAAGCAGCCTGGAGAATAATGAGCATTAATTGCTTTGCATCTTGTATTATGCAGAAAGTATTCTTGTTTTCTCTACAGACAAGGTCTGCTTACATTTTTTACCATTTTAATAATAAGCAGGTGAGGGGATAATTTATCTGTTGTCACTTCCAAGTGTTTGGGGTTGTCAGTACACTGGATCTGATTTTTTTTCTCTCATTTCCCAGGTAGTATATCAAAGTTAAGAAAGTATGTTTAGTAGTGGTGTTTGTTTAAAAAAAAAAAGTACAGCTTTGCTGTTGTAGCTGTTTCCTAATAGTCCAAAGTCTGCAAGCCAAGTTTTAAGTTGGAACAATCCAGCTTGAAGTAGGTGCTGAGCAGATAGGCTGTATGGCTGCAGAGAAAAACAGTAAGCAAGTGCTGGGCAAAAAGATGAGTTGTATTGTTGCAGGGAAGAGCAGTATCATATTAATGTTGTACGGTTTCATGAGCTGTGCAATTCTTTTTCAGTCTGGTTTTGTAGGTAAAAAGTATAATCCAAGGCAGGAAGAGCAGCAAGAAACAGCGATGAAGCCAAAGGTAATCTCCACAAAAAGTTTATTCAAACACATGACATAAATTTCTCCAAGTCCTTCTCTCAAGCGCTTTCACTCAGTGCAATACTGAGCTTTATCAAGATAAAAATGCATGTATTTCATACAACATCTTGCTGTTTAATTTTAAATTGGTCACCAATTAATTTTAATTGTAACTTGATTGGTTTTAATTAACGAAGCACATGATCTCATTAAGAGACTTGCAAATAAGGTTGTTCTGCCCTGCATTTTTATCTTGATAAAGCTCAGTATTGCACTGAGTGAAAGCGCTTGAGAGAAGGATTTGGAGAAATTTACGTCGTATGTTTGAGAGAAGGACTTGAAGAAATTTATGTTGTGTGTTTGAATAAACTTTTTGTGGAGATTACCTTTGGCTTCATCGCTGTTTCTTGCTGCTCTTCTTGCCGTGGATTATACTTTTTACTTGGTCTTGGTTTCAAGCTTTTTGCTGTGTTCCTGGTTTTGTAGGTGTTATTAAATAGCTGGGAAACCAAGCTATTGAATATTGTATAGAAGGCAAGAATGGCTTATGGCGTTTAATGGCGCTTTTGAGAAATTGGGGAAAAGTGTCTGCTATTCACAGTTGTTCAAGCTATTCCTCTCTTTCATTGTTAAAAGAGGTGTATCAACCAGTAAACCTTTTTAAAGACATCAGTGACTGTGCGTAGATACTGCACCAGTGACGTAATCCAGTATTGTTCGTGCAGAATATATTCCATGCTTTTTCTTGGAATGGTGCTTGCAAGTAATTGATTAGGAAATGGTATGGGTTTTTCAAAGCAATTTTTAAAAAGACATAAAACCATATTATCCTGGTTCATAGAAAGGTAATGGTATAACTTTCTAGGATGACAGCGAATGTGTTCCCAGAATGCTTTGGTAGATGCTAGTATATTCTGGCTAAACATGAGGAAGTTGCACTCCTATTCCCTTTGATTACATTTTTGTAATTTTTCACTTGTTGGTGCTTGGGTGTATGAAACCAGTGATCCATCCTCCTGTATGTTATGTCTTCCTCATACTTCAGCCCTCTCCCAATTCAACAATTTCAGATAGTCCTTCTCCATTTCTGGTTCTTCTATCGATGACTCCTACCTCACATATTTCATAGGCAGACAAAATCTTTGTAATATATCCATTGTCGAATAAGCACAGTTAAGCATCTGCATTCCCACAGAGAAAAAAAAAAAACTCCTTTAAGGTATGCCAAAACCAATAACGTATACCAGAGTCTGCACTATCCATGTGTAATGTAGTATTTGAAAACTGCTGTTTGCTGTAGTTTAGTTACAGAGAAGTCATGATCCACCACTACTGGCCTTCCCATTTAATGTTTATATTTGGTCGCTACAGCTGTGTCATAACCTTTTTTTTTTCCATATCAACTCACATTGTGTCAAAATCTTTGTGCCAGCCATAAATTCTGTCAGATACTGATGAAGGCAGTTTATAAGAATGTTCTTTTTCCAAACATCTTTTAGAAAAAACTGTCCATTGCACCATTTTTTCACAAACTTAAAGCTGTCAAACAATTTGCATTCTTGTAGAGCTTCACCAGATATGGATTGTACATTTTTGCATTTATCTGCCAGGCTTATTTTGCACTTTATCTGCTTTCTCTACAAGCAAGAACATGACATTAAGCTGTTCCTTCCGAAAGTCTATGGAACACTTCCTGTTGATCAGTCTAACAGCATTCCAAAATACATTGGAAAGTCCATTTAAAACTTTGGAACCCGAACCTTAGTGGAAATTGGCTTTGTAATCTATTTTTAACTTTTGCCTTTTTTAATAGTATTATTTACTTATACTTTTTGATGTAAAATTGTTCTGCCTCTTGTTTTTGCAAGCTGTAGAGTAACTGTGGCACTATATTTTAAGGCTTTTATAGCAGTAAAATAAAAGAAAGTGAATTATTATTTGCTGTCTTGAGTCACTTGGGAATGTAACATGTACATAATTTTATTGTACAAGTGCATAGTGTTGGTGTGATAGATCTAGCTGGTAGCAGCTCCTTCCCCTAAGGAGAAGAAAAGTGGCTACAGAAGTCTTTAATACCTCATGTAAAATGTGTGTGCACGTTTACAAACTTGTTTTGGCCAAATCTTAGTCATTATGTATAAGATAGGAGTTGAAAGCTGGATTAAAATCAAAGTAGTTGAATTCCTGGTAAGTCTTTGATTTATAATTTATACTCTACAGATAATATTTATAGATTATTAGGGTACGTACTGCGGTGGTGGTGCTGCAGTAGCGTTGTCGCCTCACAGTTAGACGTTGCCCATTCGATTCTCAGTTAGAGCGTCTTCTGTGTGGCGACATGCGTGAACGGGCGTTCCTTTGTTTAAGGTTGTGCGTTAGGCCCGGCAAGCCAGCACGTAAAACTCTACTGCCAATCATTATAGGTTCATAGGTTCATACTAGGCTATCTGCCCAAGGGCATTTATAAGCCTAGCCCATAGTTATGTGGCTTTCGCCACCCCTTTAGTTTGAATAAAAACTATGCCTATCATTTTGCTGTGCCTCTGTCAAGCAGTGACACTGAAGTAATCCCTGGGGTATATCTGCGATCTCCCATCCATTGGTCAAGATTCCTCTTGAACAAGGCCAGAAAGGTGCTCAGCCTCACATCTACCGGGATTTTGTTCCACAGCATAGGGAGTCTCTGGGTGATGAATCTGTCTCTCCAGCACGTTCTATTTATAACCGTGTCAAGGTTTAAGTCTCCCGCCCTTGTGGTTCTGAGGGATCTAGATTTTTTGAGGTGAAGCATATTCATCAAATCTGGGTTTGACATGGCCTTATATGTCAGGCACAGGTCACCTCTGAGCAAGCGGTATGAGACTGAATAGAGCTGGAGTTCTTTCAGTCGGGCAGCATAAGACATATTTTTGAGACCCTTTATCCTTTTGGTGAGGAACTTTTGGGGCCTTTCAAGCTGCAGCAGGTGTCTGGTCAGATACATTCGAACGGGCATTGTACTCAATCATAGGTCTAATGAGTGATGAGTACAGGGGGATGATGACCTCCCTTGATCTAGATGTGAATCCCTTCATGATCAGGTGGGCGATATAGAAGGTTTTCCTAACTACTTTAGCAACATGAGTGTCAAACGAAAGGCTACTGTCAACCTGGGTCCCCAGATCCCTGATGATTTTTCTGTGCTCAGTGGATTGCCACCTATATGGTAGCTAGGGGTAACCTTGTTTTTCCCGAAGGGTATGACTATGCATTTTTTGGCGTTTAACTTCAGGCCATGGCTGTGGCACCAGTTATCCGTTTCTGTGAGGCCCTTCTGGAGGATATCTGTGTCAGATGTGTTTTCGACTATGGCACCCAGTTTACAGTCATCTGCAAACTTTGTCAGCCATAACCCTCCTGTGTTTGCTTGTACTTCAGAAAAGTAGATGCCGAACAAGAGTGGACCCAGGACTGAGCCCTGTGGGACACCACTTGTGACAGGCTTTGAATCTGACATGGCTCCAGCAACTCTGACCCTGTGGGTTCTGTCACTTAGCCAGTTTGCAACCCATCTTGTGATGTATGGGTTTACATTCAAGCTGATGAGTTTTTCAATGATACCTGAATGGGGTATTGTGTCGAAGGCCTTTGCCAGGTCGAGGTAGGCTGTATGGACTGCCTTTCCCTCATCAATGGCCTTGGTGACTGTCTCGAAAAAGTCAACCAAGTTTAAGAGGCAGGATCTGCCTTTGACAAAGCCAAACTGGGTTGGATCCAAAGTCTGCAAGTTCCCTATGTCTTTATTTATGAGTTCCATTATGATCCTCTCCATGACTTTGCAGATAAGGCTTGTCAAGCTAATGGGGCGGTAATTTCCAGGGTCTGTGGAGGCACCGCCCTTATGAAGTGGGACCACAATCGCCGTGCGCCACTCCTTGGGTACGTATCCTGAGGGGAGGCTAAGATTAAACAGCTGTCCTAACTGTGGGTTTAATTCCTCGTTGAGTTCGTGAAGCACACAGCCAGGGACACCATCCGGTCCCATGGATGCTGTGTTTTTTGCCTTAGTGAGGGCAGTTCTCACCTGGGCGTTGGAGATGTTTGGGGGGCAACAATCCTCTGGAATAGATATCTTTCCTTTGGGGAGGGGCAGAAGTTTGCACTGAACCTGTCAGCCAGTATGTTGGCAATGTGTGTAGGTTCAGTAATTTTCACATCATTTTGAACTAATTCTGAGCATATCTGGGAGTTTCCTCCTAGGTTTCTAACATAGCTAAAGAAGGCCTTATGATTGTCTTTAGAGTCCTTGGCGATTTTTCTCTCAAAATTTGCCTTGGATGATTTTATGAGAGCTCTTAGTTTTTACTTATAATGATCAAAGGTGTCTTACCTTTCAAGGATTTTGCTCTATCTTGTAGTAGCTTCCTCCTTTTGTTGTAGAGCTTGTTTATGGCTGGGGTCCACCAGACTGGATGCTTGCCTTTGGTACAGAGAGTCTTAGTTTTGTTTGGGATTGCCTGATCCATGCAATCCTGTAGGTGCTGGTAGAAGGCATTTGTAAGTGATTCAGCGGTTTGAGTAATGTTTACCACTGGCTCAGGGGCCTTAAAGGAGACCACACTAGTTTTAGAAGTGTGAAATCGGCTTTTGAGAAGTTTTTCACTGTGGTCTTTTTGTTTCAGGTGGGGCGGGATGAGGACCTCCAGCGAGATTAGTTTATGATCTGATCTCACCAGTGAGGGGTATACTTCCGGTGTTGAACATTTTGATCCCATGTTCGTGATGATGAGATCAAGTATGTTTTCTCCTCTTGTGGGGATGGTGACTAGTTGTTCCATGGCATTTGAGTTTATGAACTCCAGGAATCTTTAGGTTAGAGTGTTCGGGCTTGAGTAGTGTTCCCAGTCTATATTAGGGTAGTTGAAGTCACCTAGTATGATGGTGTTTGGAGATACATTTATCCCTCCAATGTTTTCAGGAAGGCCATGTGAGGTTCCTGAGTTTGAGAGGGTGGCCTGTAACATGCTACAAATTGCAGAGCAGTCTTGCCTATGGTTAATTGCACCTGGATGGTCTCCGATGCATCGTGCATTGCCACCAACCTTGAGGTGTGGGTGTCCTTTATGAATATGGACACCCCCCCCTCCTTTCTTGGTGTTGTCGGGATTTTGGGGCGGAACGCATGATATGAGGTGAAACCTGTTAGTGCTGGGGTGCTCTCAGGAGCCTTGAACCAGGTTTCTGTCACAGCACAGACATCGATGTTCTCCATATTGAGAAGGGCCTCGAGTGCGTGCATCTTGAGATTGAGACTTCTGGCATTGAGCAGCATTACCCTTAGTTTTTTTCTTTTTGGTGTTCTAGGGTGGTAGGTTTAGAATTTGAGCCTTGCCTAAAAAGGCACTATGGGGTGGCGAGAGCCTTTGCCAATATCCGGAAGCCCAGGGTGACAGGTGCAAGCCGTCCCTTGCAGCGTGGCTTGTCCAGCATGTCATCCCAGGCAGACAGACATTGGATCCCCTTTGAATGACACCAGAATTTAAGCCAATTATTAAAGCTGATCATCTTATCACTGTATTGTGGCATCATTCTAGGTGAAGGTAGGATACTGCTCAAGGTCAGGGTCATACCTGCCTGGGCTACATAATCAGAGAGCTCTTCGATGTCCCTTTTCATGTAGTCCAAGGAGGTACATCTCAGGTCGTTGACACCAGCGTGGACAATGACTGCGTCGTACTTGTACCTGCTGTTGAGAGACCTGAGTGCTTGCGTTATGTGGCGGATTCTAGCGCCCGACAGGCAGCTTACTGTGACCTTCTCCTTACTCAGTCTGGTGAGCGGGACGTCAGTGTGTCTGACTATGGAATCACCAATGACAAGTGTGTCTGGCATTTTGTTTGGCCTTAAGGGCTGTGACTGTTTGACACTCTGACTGTGTGGTCTATGTGTTGGGTCGTGAGGTGGTAGTTGTTTGGGTGTCTGCTTTGGTGGCCTCTGCTGTTTTGGTAAATTTTTGATCAGAGCCTCCGGGTATGTCTTTGTGTGAGTATGTGTATGATTTGAAGTTGTGATGGTACCATGTGTGACTGGGTATGTATTGTGTGTGGTTACCTTCTCCTCCTGTCTGGTCTTGCCAGTCCTATGTTGAGAGAGCTCAGCCTCCAGTTTGGCCGTATAGTTGCATCTCAGTTGCATTGCAGTTGCATTAGCGGACCGGAGTTCCGCTGTGGCGACCCCTAACCGGGAAAAGCCGAAAGACGCAAACAAATTAGGGTATGGTGAGGGTGGGTCAAAACTTGAAATAGTTTACATTTGAGTACGCTGTTAAGACCAGTTGTGGTCCTCATATCATTTGATGATTAGCAAAGACCAGTTGTGGTCCTTATATCATTTGATGATTAGCAGTAGAGAGATTGTAGTCTGACTGATGCATATTAATTGATGGCATTGGGCAGGACTATAGGCATGTACAAAATGGTTTTGTAACCAGAAAGTGTGTGTACCCTTGCAGCCCCAAGTAAAATTTCCAGCAGTGTACATTAAACAGCAGTTAAATGCCTCAACTTCATGCAACACTTTTTTTTATGTTTTTTTTGTTATTACATATTAAAAAAAATGCAGTTAGGTTTCAGTAATAACCTTAGCTTATGAAGCTGTATTTTTCCCAGCCCTTCATACAAATTAAAATGATTGTTAAAAAGCAAATATATAGCATCATTAATAAACTGAAATTAGTATGCATTTTAATAGCTAATCTTGTCCCATAACAGTTTACTCCCTCAGTGTCATACCATACATGTATATTTTTATTTTTCTTAACTTGATAAAATACGCCTCTGCATCATAATAGTCATCATCATTTTCTGACAAAACAGAACTGTCATTGATTGGTGCATGCAGTGACATTTCATATGCAGGTAAGGTTAAACATCTTGTAATCACAGCCTTTAGAATAGAAAATACCAAAATGATTACAAATATAATAAAAAGTACAATGACAATACCCTAGATTATGCTAGTTCCCAGGTTACCAAAAATACTTCCCAACCATCTAAAAAGTGTCCATTGTTTTGATGTGCTGTCCTTCTCTTTGGCCCTTTGTTTCATAAAGTTTGCCAGTTTTTCCTGTTCATCATGATAGTCACTAATATATGAACAGCAACGACTCCCTATGACCCCTCCCCTTTTGCAGCAAGCATTATATCAAATGCCATTTGATTCTGTAACACCACAGTTCACATTTGCCATTCTGATGTGATGTGAAGTTTTGTTGGCCACATCCTGCAGAATTTTAGCAGTCATGGTGATTTTAAGCATTGCCCTTACTCTATACCCAGGATTAAAAATTGAAAATACTTGCTCTGTCCAGTGGATTGTTTGCTTATTTTTCAGTCTACCTGCTGGTGGCTGCTCAAAATGTTGAATAGCAGGAGTAATATAGCCTACAAAGCAACTTCCAGACCAAGGGTAGGCACGATCACCACAGATGTAGTAACAGTCACTTATGCCCATGCCATGCCCCCAGTCATAGCTTTTTAAGTGCAAAGAGTCTAACACACTTTCATGCCTGGTGTCCTTACATTTTTTTCCCCTACTGGCACAGTCCCATTTCTGGCATAACATGTGTTTCCATGATGTGTGGTTGCAAGTTGAAGAGACACAACCTTTGAAAAATTAGTTACATTACGCCAGGTTAAGCTGATGTCATTAAGGCCCATTTCAAATGACACATATGATACAGGGATGGGAATCCTAGGAATCCCTGCCTGAGAATGATGAGGTATATATGGACATATCCAACAGTTGACTTTGTTTAGATTTTTGGCATACTGCCGAAGGACCAGCAAGAAACTGTTTTCTCTCGACTAGTTTATAGAAGGGAGCAGCAGCACAAACAAAGCAAAAGTACCTGTTGTCACTGGATTCATCATGGACTGGTACTGAAGTTGACCTTCTCACTGGGCATATGATTTATCTGTCACACCTCAATCTCCCTCTCTTGGCTGTGATGATTCATCTGGGGTCCACACACGGCAGGTCTTCTTGCAATGAGATGAATGGATCCACGTTGGTAGTCCTGCACAGGGAACTGCAGTCAGAGTGGTGAGCAGGACCTGAAAAGGCCCATTCCACCTCGGGCTCGGGCAGTTTTTCCTCTGGTAAATTTTCACATACACCCAATCACCCGGTTGTAGTTGATGACAGGGCTGGTCATGAGGCTTTGGTAATGCTGCTCTTACTGTTCGATGATATTGTGCAAGACACAAATGAGTTTCCAGCACTAAGAAACCATAGCATCATCTGACAAAGTTAAATCGGCATTTCTCACTGGATGGGTAGGCGGAAGGGCCATGGGGCCTCCCCATTAATATTTCATACGGACTCAACTTTCTGTTGGCATTCAGTGAGGCCCTTATACTCATTAATACTAAGAGAAGGGCTTCAGACCACTTAAGTGGGTTTCAGCACAAATCTTCGAAATTGTATTTTTAAGGGCCCTGTTTACCTGTTCCACTAATCCAGATGACTAGGGATGGTTGGACAGTGAAGACTCAGTATTAAAAAATTTTACATAGTTCTTTACACAGTGCATTAATAAATTGGGTTCCCTGGTCACTGCTAACAATGTTCGATATACCAAATCTTGGTATAAATTCAGAGAACAGTTTTTTAATAAGTGTGACTGCATCAGCTTTTAGACAAGGGTAAGCTTCCACCCATGCTGAGAGCATACACCCTACCACCAAAATAAACTGTAAATTATTAGTCTTGGGCATCTGGATGAAATCCAGCTGTACGTTAACAAAAGGTCACTAGGGTGGAGGTAAACATGCAGATTTGCTGCTGGCATGTTTGCTTATGTTATATTCCAAACATGTATTGCAGTGTTGTACATAGTGAAGTATCAAAGAGAAGTCATGAGGGGCATACCAACTTTGGGTAATTTGATTAAGTAAAGCTGTCTTACTTGTATGGGCCAGTAAATTATATGCCCTTACCAAGTAAGGTAACAAAGAGGCAGGCACCACCAGTCGGCCATCCGACTGTTGCCATATGCCATCAGAGGATCTGCATCCATCCTTTAGCCAGCTCAGAACTTCTCTGTGTGATGCTTCAGCTTGAAAGGCTGACAACTTTGCAAAATCAAACACAACAAGGGTTGGGAGGGTGGCCTAATGGTTAAGGTGTTTGCCTTACAAACACAAGGTACAGAGTTTGAATCTCACAGGGGATAATTGGCTAGACTTAAAATGGCTCGCAAGGGCAGTTAGCCTAGTACTAATCTATGAACCTATAATCTCTCTATGAACATCATTACTGTTGCAATTTGTTATTGTTAACATACACAGATGTTTACAACAGTTTACTACTGCTTGTTTAGCAGCTTGGTCTGCTAAGTTGTTACCTTTGGTAACAATGTTTAACCCCTTTTGGTGTGCACAACATTTGATTACAGACAGCCTTTTAAGTAGTAAAAGTGCATCTAACAATGATTTTATGTACCCTGAATTTTTAATTTGATTTCCTGAAGAGGTCAAAAACCCTCTCTCTTTCCAAAGTTGCCCAAAATCATGTACCACTCTGAAAGCAAAACAACTGTCTGTAAAAATATTGGCCACCTTGTCTTTGACAAATTCACAGATTCTTTGCAAAGCCACTAGCTCAGCTATTTGAGCAGAGTGAACACTCTCTTATCTTTGTTGCAACAATGTTGTTTCTTCGGTGCAGACTGCTATTCCCGAGATCAACTTTCCTGTTTGATTCCTTCCACAGGAGCCGTCCACGAACAAATGCTGGTCGGCATTGGTTATAGGAGTGTCTTTTAAGTCCTCCCTAGGAGAAAGCCAATAGTTAGTTACACACACAGTCATGCTCTTTACCATCCTCAGCAGTAGGCAACAGAGAGGCAGGATTTAGAACAGGACTGCAGATCAGAAAGAAGTGTAAGTTCGTATCTAGTTAGACGTGCAGTCGAGAGTGATTGAGTTTTCCTTTTAAGCAAAAGAAATGATGTAGAATGAGGGGCAGCTATTATGAGATCATGCCCAAGCACCAACAATTGTGCCAGATTAACTAGAATGGCAGCAGCGGCAACTGCCCTTAAACAGGGTGGAAAACCTTTTGCCACAGAATCAAGTGCTGTGCTGTAATAAGCTAATGGACACTAGCTATCCCCATGTTTTTGTGCAAGTACTCCTTGAGCAAATCCATTTCTTTCATGACAAAATAAAATGATTATTATAATCTGGTAACCCTAAAGCCGGGGCAGTAGCTAAAGCTTGTTTAAAGTTCTGAAATTAATTTTCCTCTTCACTATTCCAGAGGAGAGACTCTGGTGTATCCTGGTTTAAAAGATTTGTCAAAGGTTTTGCAATTTCTGCATAGTTAGGGATACACTGTCTACAGTATCCTATCATAACTAGGAAAGACCTAAGCTGTCTGAGTAGTCGGACATGGGGCCTTAGATATTGCATCAATACGAGATGGTAACACTTGCCTGCTACCCTGAGATATTAAATGACCACGATAACGTATTTGAGATGACCACAATTGTAGTTTTTCTCTAGACACTTTGTGTCCCTTCTCTACAAGGATAGTCAGAAGATACAAGGTATCCTGTTGACATTGCTGAAAGGAATTTGATGCTATCAGTAAATCATCTACGTATTGTACTAACACAGACCCACCTGGAAATGTCACATTCTCCAAATCTTTATTCAGAATTTGAGAAAATAATGGATATTCAGTATATTCTTGTGGCAACTGTGTCCAGGAATAGTGCTGTCCCTGATAAGTAAAAGCAAACAGAAACTGACTGTCAGGGTGAATTGGTATAGAAAAGAATGCTGAACATAAATCTGTTACAGAAAAGTAACTAGCTGTAGGTGGTATGCAACTCAGTATTGTTGCTGGATTTGGAACAACAGGAAAAGTAGGTAGTACTGCATTATTTACAGCGCTTAAGTCTTCAAATCTACAAGTATCCTCCTCTGGCTTTTCACTGGAAAATAGGAGTATTACATGGGCTTTTAGCTGGTATTATTATTCCTTGCTGTATTAGAGACTGAATTACAGGTTTGATTCCCTGCTCTGCTTCTGGCTTTAGTGGATATTGTGGAAATCTAGGGAGAGGTTTTGATGGATTTAATTTAATTTTTACTGGTTCTGCTGATTGCAGTATATTAAATTCATTTGCATGCTTAGCCCACAAGTTGGCAGGTTCCTGCTGTAGTAACTCTCCATCTTCCTGTATGCTTCCAACAGGCTGTTCCTCAGCTTCTGCTAAAACTGCCAATACGTCCCCATCTGATTCTGTTGGAACATTTAGATACACCCCTTCTGGGGTACAGTAAATAATACAACCCAGCTTGCATAACAAATCTCTTCCTAGCAGATTTACAGGTCCAGTAATACTCAAAAGAAAAGAATGCTTTTCTTCAATCGAACCTAAAGAAATGGGGATGGGTTCTGAAACAGGATACGTAACTGTAATATTTGATGTTCTTCATGATTCACTGTTGCAGTCATCACACTTGGGTTATCTGCCTGCAGGTAGTCCTCAGTCGGCCTGATTACCAGAGACTTAGTATCTCTGCAAAGGATGCTGTTGCTCCAGGACTGACGTCAGGTTGTCAGGGGTATAAAAACAGGCAGCCGACGCCATTACACCAGTCTTTCTTGCCGTGGATCCTGAAGCAGAAGCAGTTCGCAAGTGCTGGTCAGCCGCTACCCGAATTTTCATTTACAAATTGAATAATCCTGAAGTCTTCTAAAGCCAAGTACCCTATTTGGGATCCTTTTTTCTTGCTCCAACCGATTTTATAAAAAGTTAGCAATTATCTTGCCTGTGGAAAGCAAATATCTCACAGAGATTTTCATTCTTAGTGCATCACCTGTTTAGGCCCATGTCACGACATTCCTCGTTGTCTGTTTTGTGCCTTGTTTAATGCCCGAACCATTTGTCGTTGGGCTCTCTTTGTCATTAAATTCTTTCGCTCTCGATCTCTGTATTCTGAAATGGCTTCGGTAAGCCATCCGACTACCGTTATTCTGAAAGAACATAAGGATAAAGACAGAGACAGACTGCATAGATCCAAATCTGCCGACGACACTTCCGTTAAGCTAGTCACCAGTCCGCCAGTACTCAGTGAGGTGCTTTCGCAGCCCCTGATGCCCACTTCAATGGATTCACAGGCCTCTTCTGAAACCCATTCGGAGTCCAGTATGCAGCAAGACTCTTCTTCGACTATGGAACCTGCTGATGTCTCTACCTTGGATTGGTCCGGAGCTGCTGTGCAGGCACCAGCTTCTGAGGTAGTTCTTTGCTCAACTGATGTTAACTCAAACCGACGACTTTATCTAAAACTACTGAGTTTCTTAGGTCCAGAGTATGCACTATGCCTAGAAAACTGACAACCAAAGCGCATGCACCTGCTCCCATGCCACAAAAACAAATGCTCAGAATGGCTGAAGACCTTATTACGCTGATTAGGGGAAGTCAGCCTTCATCTGCTTAGAGAAAAAGAGACCAGTCCTACAGCTTCTACAAAACAGGAGTCCGATTGGCTCTGAGGTTTCCAGTTATGAAGACAAGCCCTTATCTGCTTATGAGGATTCAGATGCAGAGGAATCCATTCCCTTTGCCTCCCCTCCAGAGGATTTTTCTTTTGGTGAAACATTGCATACCTTAAGAGAGCATTTCCACTGGGAATGCCAAGACTATCCTCAGTCCAAAAACAGACTCCGAGAATTCCTAGAGTTGCCTCAGCACAGGCCTTTAGAAATTCCCCCTTTCCTGGATGTTGTTGTTGATGTTTTTATGGAATCCAGTCTTACTCTTGACACTTTACCTCCTGCCCACAGTGTACCTGATACTCACAAATTTATTTTCAAGAATCCTACTGCTGACCCAGAGATCATTTCCCAGGGGCCTAAAGCTATCAAGGCAACTACAGCCAAGAATCCCACCCCTTCGGACAGGGATTCCTGAGCCTTGGACAAATGGGGTAAAAAAGGTATATACCTCTGTAACTCTGGCTATTAGGGCATTGAATTGTCAGTTTCACATGTTGAAATACCAGCAACATATTATGGAACTTATTAAACAAAAAGTGGCAACCTTTACAGACTGTGCAGAAAATAAAGATTTGCAGGAGCTTATGCACTCTGCAAGCCAGGTCAGCAAGCATACTTTGCAGTGTGGCTTTGATGCCCTAGAAGCATCTTGCCGGGCAGCAGTCACTGACTATGTACTGAGAAGACATACTTGGCTCAAGGAGCAGACCTTGCCAGATCTAAGTTACTAGAAGCTCTTTTAAACAAGGACAGTTTGTTTGGCACCAAAGCAGAAGAGGTTCTCAAAATGATGGAAGAAAAAGCTAAGTCTATGCAGACCGTTAAAGAATTCTTACAAGTGCAACCCCCTAGGTTTAGTAGGCATTGCCCTTCCAAACACTGGTCCTTTCCAGCCCCCTCCAGGCCTTCTCAAACCAGACCCAGAGGTAACAAGACCGCCCAGACTACAGTCTCAGGGTATGCAGAGATTTAAGCAATGGAGTGCCCCCACCCCTAAAACAAGGAGTGGTAAGCCACCTCCTTACGGAAAAAAACTCACAGTGACTTCTTTACTCCACTCCCCAGCCCTGCCCAATTGCTTGTGTCCCTAGTAGGAAAACTTGCCCTTCATGCAAGAAACTGGATGTCCGTCACACAGGACCGATGGGTCCTCAACATTGTATCCCAAGGGTACAAATTTTATTTCCACTCACTCCCAACCCCAAGCGGGTTTCCAGACCTTCCTGCAAACAGTGGGGAGAGGCGCAAAGCCAAGTACTTTCCCTGCTCAATATCAGAACTATTCAGCCGGTTCCAGTAGAACAGAGGGGTCAAGGATTCTACTCCAGACTCTTCCTGGTAGCCAGGAAAGAGGGCTCTTGGCGCCCAATCCTGGATCTTTCTATTCTCAACACCTTCCTGGTGGTACCAAAATTCAAAATGGTTACCCTGCAACAGCTTCTTCCTATGCTAGCCAAGAATGCCTGATTAGTCACCCTAGACTTAAAAGAAGCCTATCTGCACATCCCCATAAGGGAGTCATGCAGGAAGTATCTATGTTTCAGGGCAGGATCTATGCATTATCAGATGTTCTTCATGTTTCACTGTTGCAGTTATCACATTTGGGTTATCTGCTTGCAGTAGCCCTCAGTCGGCCTGATTAGCAAATTCTTGGGTCCTGCGTCGGTTGCTGTCTTATCTTCCACGATGTCAGGTAGTCAGGGGTATAAAGCATGCAGACGACACCATTACATCAGTCTTTCTTGCCGTGCGGTGCCCGAAGCAGAAGTTGTTCGCAAGTGCCGTTCGGCCGACTCCTGAAATTTTCGTTTTTGAGTTTCAGAGCCGAAGTCTTCAACTAAGCTAAGTACCCCGTTGGGGAAACTTTTTCTTGCTCTAAACTGATGTCAGTAAAATTCAATAATTGTATTTCTTCTGAAAAGCAAATACCTCATAAAGATTTTCATTCGTACTGCATTCCTTGCCTAGGCCCTGACCACGATGTACCTCGCTGTCAGTTTTGTGCCTTATTTAAACAACAAACTATTCGTCGTCAGTATATTTACGCTTCTAAATATTTTGGTACTCAGTTCAGTTACCCAGGTATGGCTTTGTTAAGCCACCTGACTACCGACATTCCGAAAAAATGCAAAGATAAAGACAGAGACAGACTGCACCAGTCCAAAGCTGCTGACGACGCTTCTCTTAAGCTAGTCGCCAGTTCGCCGGTACTCAGTGAGGCGCTTTCACAGCCCCTGATGCCCGCTACTTCAGATTCGCAGGGCTCTACTGAGACCCATTCGGAGTCCAGTATGCTGCGAGATGCTTCAACTGTGGAACCTGCGGATGTCTGTATCTTGGATGAGTTCGGAGCCACTGTGCAGGCACTGGCATTTGAGGGTGTATTCAGGCCTACTGGCATGCATAGTAAACCAACGCCATCTTCTTCTTCAAGGCCTAAAAGTCGATCCATGCTTAGAAAACTGACACCCAGACCACATGGTCAGGCCTCTATGCCTAAAAAACAAATGATAAGAATGGCTGAAGACCTTATTACTTTAATCAGGGGAAGCCAACCTTCCCCCTCTAAGAGACCTAGGACTGAGTTTGCTTATGATTCTTCTGATCAGGATTCTGAAACTTCTGTTTCCTCTGATAACCAGAATTTACCATTATCTACCTATGAGGATTCTGATGCAGAGGACTCTATTCCCTCTGCTTCCCCTCCAGAGGATTTCTCTTTTGGTGAACCTTACATAGTCTTAGGGAACATTTTCGCTGGGAAAGCCAGGATTACTCTGACTCTAAAAAGAGACTTAGGGATTTCTTACTCCTGCCCCAACACAGGCCTTTAGCTATCCGCCCTCTACTGGACATTGTTGATGATGCCTTTTCGGAATCTAGCTTGGCCTCTGACTCTTTACCTCCTGCTCCCAGAAAACCTGATAGATATTACAGGGTTCCTGACTCTCTCAAGTTCCTTTTTAAAAATCCTACTGCAGAGCCTAAGACCATTTCACAGGGACCCAAGGGCATTAAGGCTACTACTGCCAAAAATCCTACCCTCTCTGATAGAGATTCCAGGGCACTGGATAGATGGGGTAAGATGGTATACACTTCTGCAACCTTGGCTACTGGGGCCTTAAACTACCAGTTTTATATGTTAAAGTAGCAGCATATTATTGGATTGTTTAAACAGAAATTGATGTTGATTCCTGACTGTGTTGAAAATGAAGATTTACAGGATTTAATACATTCTGCTGAACAAGCTGGAAAACATACTTTGCAATGTGGTTTTGATTCACTAGAGGCATCTTGCAGGGCTGCTGTCACTGGGTCTGTACTTAGAAGGCATGCTTGGCTTAAGGAGCCATCTTTGCCAGATCATATTAAGCTAAATTGCTGGATTCTCCCTTAAACCAAGACCGCCTGTTTGGCAAAAAAGCAGAAGAAGTACTTAAAAAGATGGAGGAAAAAGCTAAATCTATGCAAACTGTTAAAGATTTCCTGCAAGTAGAACCTCCCAGATTTAGTAAGCATTGGCCCTCTAAGAATTGGTCCTTTCCTGCCTCTTCCAGGCCTTCTCAGTCCAAACCCAGAACCAGCAGAACACCCAGGCTTCAGTCTCAAGGTGCTCACAGGGCTAAGCAGTGGGAGGCTCACACTTCCAAAGCAGGGAGTGGTAAGACTCCCCTCTATGGTAAACTGTCTCAATGACTTTAACTTTAAATCTTCCAAGCCCTGCACAACTGACTGCTCCCTTAGGGGGAAAGATTGCCCGGCAGGCAAAAAATTGGGAACTCATTACCCAGGACAAATGGGTTTTAAATATAGTTTCCCAAGGATACAGATTCCATTTTCACTCCGTACCAACCCCAAATGGTTGACCAGACCTGCCCCCAAATCAGTGAGCGGAGGCTCAAAAGCAAATTCTTGCTCTCTTAAGCATCAGGGCTATTCAACTTGTTCCAGAAAAGGAACGGGGGCAAGGTTTCTACTCAAGACTTTTCGTGGTGCCCAGAAAAGACAACTCCTGGCGTCCTATTCTGGACCTCTCTATCCTAAACACATTTTTGGTGATTCAAGATGCTAACTCCTCACCAACTGCTTCCTATGCTAGGCAAAGATGCCTGGTTGGCAACACTGGATTTAAAGGAAGCTTACCTGCACATCACAATAAGGGAATCCTGCAGAAAATATCTATGCTTCAAAGCAAGCTACAGGCACTGTCAGATGTTCTTAGTTTCACTGTTACAGTCATTACATTTGGGTTATTTGCTTGCAGGTAGCCCTCAGTCGGCCTGATTAATAAAGTCTTGGGTCCTGCGTTGGTTGCTGTCCCTTCTTCCATGACATCAGGTCGTCAGGGGTATAAAACATGCAGCCGACATCTTTCTTGCCATGCGGTGCCCAAAGCAGAATCAGTTTGCAAGTGCTGGTCGGCCGACTCCTGAAATTTTCGTTTTCGAGTTTCAGAACCGAAGTCTTCAACTAAAGCTAAGTACCCCATTGGGGAAACTTTTTCTTGCTCCTTACCGATGTCAGTAAAAGTTAATAATTGCATTACTTGTGGAAAGCAAATACCTCATAAAGATTTTAATTCGTACTGTATTCCTTGCCTAGGCCCTGACCACGAGGTACCTTGCTGTCGGTTTTGTGCTTTATTTAATCAGTGCACTATCCATCGTCTGTATATTTCCGCCTCTAAATATTTCGATTCTCTGTTTAATTATCCGGAAATGTCATCAGTTAGCCATCCGACTACCGGGATTACGAAAAAATGGAAAGATAAAGACAAAGACAGGCCGCCAAGGTCCAAAACTGCCAACGACTCTTCTGCTAAGCCAGTCGCCAGTACTCGGTGAGGGGCTTTCACAGCCCCTGATACCCGCTACTTCTGATACTCAGGCCTCTACTGAGACCCATTCAGAGTCTGGTATGCCGCGGGATGCTTCAACTATGGAACCCGCAGATGTCTATACCTTGGATGGGTCCGGAGCCGCTGTGCAGGCACCGGCTTCTGAGGGTGCATTCGGGCCTACCGACTTGCATATTAAATCAATGCCTCTTTCTTTACTTGGGCCTAAATCTCAATCCATGCCTAAAAAAACGATGCCCAGGCCACATGCTCAGGCCTCTTTGCCTAAAAAAGAAATACGAATGGCTGAAGGTCTTATAACTCTAATCAGGGGTAGCCACCCCCCCCCCCCCCTCTAAGAGGCCTAGGACTGAAGTTGATTATGAATCTTCTGATCAGGATTCTGTTTTTTCTGATTCTTCTGATGATCTGGATTTGCCCTTATCTACTTATGAAGATTCTGATGCAGAGGACTTAATTTCCTCTGCTTCCCCTCCTGAGGATTTTTCTTTTGGGGAAACCTTACATACTCTAAGGGAGCATTTCCACTGGGAAAGCCAGGATTTTTCTGATTCAAAAAAGAGGCTTAGGGATTTCCTTCTCCTACCTCAGCATAGGCATTTAGCTATTCCTCCTGTACTAGACATTGTTGATGGTACTTTTTCGGAATCTAGTTTAGCCCATGATTCCCTGCCTCCTGCTCCCAGAAAACCTGACAGATACTACAGGGTCTCTGAGTTCCTTTGGTGGGCAGAGGCCTGCCAGCAAAACAAGGGACTACCTTTTACACCACCCCCTGCCACCCAAACCCTAACAACAGACGCATCAGACTATGCATGGTGGGCTCACCTGACAGGGAAGTGCATTCAGTGAAAATGGAACCCAAGTCAAATGCACCTGCATATCAATCAAAAAGAAATGTTAGCTGTACAGAATGCTCTGACAGCCTTCAAGGACCACATTCTTCTAGGACAACTAATAGTAAAGACGGACAACACCACTGTTATGTGGTACATAAACAAGCAGGGGGGGTACACATTCTTACCCCCTCTGCAGACTAGCCATAGCATTGTGGAACACAGCCTTGAGCTACCAAGTGCACCTACAAACTCAATTCCTGCCAAGAAAATTAAATACACTGGTAGACAGCCTAAGCAGAAACCTCATGGACCCACACGAGTGGAAACTGGAACCAAGGACTTTCAACATGTTGACAAGCAAATGGGGGAGCCCAGATGTAGACCTGTTTGCCTCTCCCCAGAACTACCAATTGGACAAATTTTGCACAAGGACTCCCCACAAACAAGCCTGGAAAGTGGATGCTCTGTCCTTCAGCTGGGAAAACCTATCAGTCTATGCCTTCCCCCCACTGCCTCTGCCCTCCAAAGTACTACTAAAAATCAAACAGGACAAACCAAGAATGATTCTGATTGCTGCAGACTGGCTGCGCCAACACTGGTACCCCCTCCTGCGCAGTGTGTCATGGTTATCTCCATGGCACCTGCCTCAGACTCCTTCCCTGCTGCCGCAGCAGGAGAACCAGATTCTGCACCCTCAGCTTCTAACACTGAACCTTAGATAGGTTCATAGATTAGTACTAGGCTAACTATCCTTGCGAGACATTTTTAAGTCTAGCCAATTATCCCTTGTAAGACTCAAACCCTGCACCTTTTGTTTGTGAAACAAACACCTGAACCATTTGGCCACCCTCCCAACCCCTAGCTAATTACTTAATCTCTCCTTTACCATCCCTCAGCAAACCTGTGATGGATATCATTTTAGAAGCAAGGAGGCCTAGTACTAGAAAATCTTATGCTGAAAAATTGAAAAGATTCTGTGCCTGGAACCAATCTCAAGGGATGAGCAGAGCAGCGCCCAATTTACCTCAGATTTTACAATACTTAACTGAGATGCTTCACAAGGGCCTGTCTTTTTCCTCCATTAAAATCCACACCTCAGCCATTTCAGCTCATTATAACATAGAACCTCCCCTCTTCTGTCATCCACTGCTGAAGCAGTTCCTTAGAGGGGCCAAAAATTTGAGACCACCCAGACTTAAAATTTCTTTCTTGGAAAACAGCTTTCCTTTTAGCAATCACTTCAGCTAGAAGGGTATCTGAATTACAGGCCCTTATGGCAGTGGAGCCTTTCATCATCTTTCATGCAGACAGGGTGTCCCTCAGAACCAATCCATCCTTCATGCCTAAGGTGGTAATCTTAATCAGTCCAGTCATTTGCGAACCTTCTTTCCCAATCCACAGAATAAAGGGGAATGGATACTGCATTCCTTAGATGTGCACAGACAACTTAAATACTTGGACAGGACTAAACCTCTCAGGAAATCTGAACAGCTTCTGGTTGCATTTGCTGCAGGGGCAGAGGGGAAGGCCATTTCAAAGCAAACCATTTCTAAACAGATAGGTCATTGCATTCATTTCTGCTATAAGCACCATGGAAAACCTACCCCACAGGGGATAAGACCACATTCAACCAGGGCTGCATCTACCTCTACAGCCTTTCTCAGAGGTGTCTCTACCAGGGACATCCTTGAAGCTGCTACCTGGAGTTCTGTACATACCTTCACCAAGCATTACCATTTGCCAATTTTTTTCTAAATCCAGAGCTTTTACCACTGCAGTCTTGCAGGGCCTTATAGCTGGTCCTATTGCTAATTTCCTCCTCCCATCCTTAGCTTTGGGAATCTACCCAAATGTGATGACTGCAACAGTGAAACACAAAGAACATAGTACAGTTGTGTACACTTACCGTAAATGTAGATGTTCAAGTGTATTCACTGTTGCAGTCCTAGTTACCCTCCCTCCAGCCCCCTGACTTCTATTGGCTATACGTCTTTTCTTGTTTACTATGCTTAACGCTTTTTGAAGTATTTGCTTTTTTGTTGGAGGTGTAACCTTGTATATGTAATTGCTTCTCATGGGGGCACCTGACATCTGGGGCAAGAAAAACTGATGTAATGGCATCAGCTGCATGCTTTATACCCGTGACTACCTGACGTCATGGAAGATGATACAGCAGCCGTCGCAGGACCCAAGACTTTGATAATCAGGCCGACTGAGGGCTACTGCAAGCAGATAACCTAAATGTGATGACTGCAACAGTGAATACACTCGAACATCTACATTTATGGTAAGTGTACACAACTGTACTTTCTCTGCACTTCCCTTTGGCTTATCTACTGTTCCCAGAGTATTTACAAAATGCCTGGCTCCAGCAATTGCATACTACAGGCAGGAAATATCCAAATTTACTTGTACTTGGACAACTGCCTGATTCAGGCGGACAGTCAGGAATTGCTGTTGTAGCTAGCACCTGACATTCATGAAAAACCTTCTCACTTCCTTGGGGTACACATCGAGGAAAAGAAATCAAAACTGGTACCCAGTCAAAAGATTGTATTCCTGGGAGCAAGCTTGGACACAACATCCCAGATAACATTCCTCACTTCAGAAAAGCAAGTCTGACAGCCTACTTCAAACAAATGGCCACTAGAACCCAGCTATCTGCAAGAAAAATACTGCAGGCCATTGGGTTCATGACCTCATGTATACTGCTAATTCCATATGCAAAATTGCATATGAAGAAACTTAAATGATACTTAAAAAGTCTTTGGTGCCAACATTCTCAGGACTTGGAAACAGTCATTCCTATCATACCCTGTCTAAGTACAGAGTTCCTTTGGTGGGCCGACGCATGCAATCACAACAAGGGACTGCCCTTTACACAACCCCATGCTGCCCAGACCATAACCACAGATGTATCAGACTATGCCCAGGGAGCACACATGGACAACAAATGCATTAGGGCTACTGGAGCCCAAGTCACATTCATCTGCACATCAACCAAAATGAGATGCTAGCTGTGCAGAATGTCCTAACAGCTTTCAGAAAAACTGCTAATAAAAACAGACAACACCACAGTTATGTGGTACATCAACAAGCGGGGGGGGGGGGGGGGGCACTCATTCCCACTCTGCAGGTTAGCCATGGCCCTGTGGAACATGGCCATGGACAGGCAAGTCCATCTGCAAGCTCAATTCCTGCCAGGAAAACAAAACTCACTGGCAGACAAACTAAGCAGAAATCTACTAGACCCACACGAATGGCAATTTGAGCCCAACTCCTTCAACCTTCTGATTCAGAGGTGCCTCCCCCTTTAACCACCAGCTCAGCAAGTTCTGCACCAGGAATCCTCACAGCAGGGCCTGGAAAGTGGATGCCCTATCTTTTCAGTGTGTCAGTCTCTCAATCTGTGCCTTTCCTGGTCTGCCCCTTCTCTCAAGAGTATTACTCAAGATAAGACAGAACAAACAAAGGACAATTCTGATTGCCCCAGACTGGCCACGCCAGCACTGGTACCCACTCCTGCACAGCCTGTCATTGTTGCCACCCTGGCACCTACACCAGAACCCAACCCTGCTCTCTCAGCAGGAGGGACAGATTTTGCATCTGCAATTGCAAACCCTAAATCTTGCAGCCTGGCTTATTCCTTGAATTCTCCCCCAGTAACCAGCCTAAGCAAGCAGGTGCCGGATGTCATTCTCGAGGCCAGAATATCCTGTATAAGAAAATCCTATGCTGATAAGTGGAAAGGGTTCTGCTCCTGGATTCAGTCTAAAGGAGAGGACACAACAATGCCCTCTCTGCCTCTAATCCTGGATTACTTAGCAGATCTACTCCACAAAGGCCTGTCCTTCTCCTCCATTAAGATACATGCCTCAGCCATTTCGGCTCATTTCAACACTGAGCCACCTCTCTTCTCACACCCTCTTATCAAACAGTTCTTGAGAGGGGCAAACAACTTAAGGCCACCGAGGAGTGCACACACCTCTGCTTGGGACCTTAACTTTGTACTGGAAAATCTAACGCTTCCCCCCTTAGAACCTGCAACATCAGCAGTTAAAATTCCTCTCTTGGAAAACAGCCCTGCTTCTGGCCATCACTTCAGCTAGAAGAGTGTCTTGAGCTGCAAGCACTCATGGCTGTGGAACACTCCATTATTTTCCATGCTGACAGGGTTTCCCTCAGGACTAACCCTTCCTTTATGCCTAAAGTGGTGCCCAGTGTGGTTCTCAACCAATCTATCCAGTTGCCTACTTTCTCCTTAATCCCCAAAATAAAGGGGAAAGTATCTTGCGCTTCTTGGATGTGCACAGACAGCTCAGATTCTACCTTGATAGGACTAAGCCCTTCAGAAAATCTGACCAGTTGCTAGCCAGCTTTGCAACAGGGGCAGAGGGCAAGGCCATTTCAAAACAAACAATTTCCAAATGGATAACACACTGCATCCATTTCTGCTACAAGCACCATGGGAAACCAACCCCTCAGGGGGTCAGAACACATTCCACTAGGACAACGGCTACCTCTACTGCATTTCTCAGGGGAGTCCCTACCAGGGACATCCTGGAAGCTGCTACCAGGAGTTCTGTGCACACCTTCACCAAGCATTACCACCTGCCTCTCTTTTCCAAATCCAAGGCAGGTTTTGCAACAGCAGTACTGCAAGGCATACTAACCAGCCCTAAATCTTGACTGCCTCCACCCTTCTTCAGCTTTGGGAATCCACCCAAGTGTGATGACTGCAACAGTGAAACACAAAGAACATAGTACAGTTGTGTGCACTTACCATAAATGTAGATGTTTGAGTGTATTCACTGTTGCAGTCATAGTTTCCCTCCCTCCAGCCCCCTGGTTTCTTTCTCTCTGTCTCCTCTCTATGGCTATTACTCACCTCTTTCAGGGGAATTGTTATTGGTATTTACTTTTTTCTGGTGGTCTTTTCCATACCATAACTTAGCTCCCTATTTGGGGGGCTCCAGACATTTGGGGCAAGAAAAACTGATGTAATGGCGTCGGCTGCCTGTTTTTATACCCTTGACGACCTGACGTCAGTCCTGGAGTGACAGCGTCCGACGCAGAAATACTAAGTCTCTGGTATTCGGGCCAACTGAGGGCTACCTGCAGGCAGATGACCCAGGTGTGATGACTGCAACAGTGAATACACTCAAACATCTACTTTTATGGTAAGTGCACTCTTTACTCCAACTGCCTTTACTTTACTTTATGCTCCAATACTGGTATTTGACTATCTGAAGTAATTTTTTAACACTGACCTAGTGGCTCCAGTGTCCACTAGAAATGGGGTTTTCTTTGAATTTATTTTCATCTTAACGTAGGGTCCGTTTTGGTCTATTGGGAGTAGAAGATTGATTCACTTCTGTATTATTTCCTTGACCTAGTCAGTATGGAGCTTCCTGACTCCTTCCAATCTGAGGAGGTGGGGGAGGGAAAACTGCATTATTATAATTTGGTTGCCATTCAGTCCAAGTATCTTGGACTCTTTGCATTTGCCTGTATGGGCATTCCCCTCTCCAATGTCCTGCTTCTCCACAATTGAAGCAAGATGTGTTAGAGGAAGCCAGACAGGCACTTCCAGCTCATTGTTGCCAACCAGCTGCACTTTGTTCCCCTTGACCAGCACTTTTGCTAAATCCTCTAGCAATTCCTCTACCCCTTCCCCTGCTTCTGCCTCAACCCCTTGGGTTTTCCAGCTGCCTGATTTGTAAAGTTAACACATATCCTCAATATCCTTCCTTGTTTTTCCTGATACTCTGTACAGTGATTTGCAGCACTTAATAAAGACTCTAAGTTCTTTCCTTTCCAGTCTATGAGCACTTGCTTTATTTGATTTTGTACAGGGGCTTGCAGACCTGCACAAAGATTGCTGCAATAGCTGGCTTAGTTTGCTCTTCTGGGTCTGGTATTCCTGAACGTCTACTAAATATTGTTTTAAGGCAACTCAGGTAGTCTGCAGGGGCTTCCCTTTTATTTTGTTTACATGCTTGTATTTTAGACCAGTCAGTCCTAACTTGACACGCATCTGTAATCTTGTTTAACAATGTCGTTTATCTGTTATGCATTCCCTGTGAGAGTGAAATCTGTTATCTCAGCCTTTTCCAGAAACTGATTTCTTATTTCATCTGAAGTAACTACCTTCAGCAGTTGATTTAAATCTGTCAAAGTAGGATTGTAACATTCTATTATAGTTTTTAATTTTTCTTTGAATTTTAATGGATCTTCTCAAATAATTGGAAAGTTTTTAGACCTAGTATGCAAATAAGCAGGGGTCCAAGGACGATGAACAAGTTCCCTATTGTTAGTCCCCAAAATTTCCCTGAGAGGTGCCAATAACTCCCCTCCAGAGGTTGTAATCTCTTGTTGTACCCTGTCATGTGAGCGTGTATGGTGAGATACAGGAGTGTTAATACTAATGCCCCTATTGAGGAGGTAGAAGCTATCTGAGAAGGATAGGAAGAAGAACCCCCCACTTGATTGCAGTTGCCTGTTGAGAAGATGAAGATTGAACAGGGGAACCAGTCTGCGATGTACCAGTATCACGGGAACCAGTCTGCGATGTACCAGTATCACGCAAACTTAATGTCCAGTGGACAGTAGGCTGAAAGTTAGGGGGTCTGAGAAACAACAGAGTCTTGTACAGGAGGTACCCATACTGGTGCAGTAGCTACTGGAGGATTGTCATCCTCTTCAGAAGTTTCTGCTTTTTGGCCATCCTCAGTTTGTTCCAACCCTGCTAAGACAGGATAAAGGGATCCCTTTTTACTGGTCTGTAGTGCCTTTTTAACCTCTTTTACTTATTGCAACAATTTCACATCCTGCAACCCTCTTAATGCTGACTCTTTTTTTCCCTTTTAAGTGCTTCACTGTACCAAGAATAAAATGCTGTCATTTGTTCCCCACTTTCTTTGCTTTTCTTCCAAAATACCTTTCAGTGTCAGCAATTTAGTTTTTTATCGTAAGTTCCATTTAATGGAAATACTCCACCAGCACAATTCTTAGTAAGGTGAAACCAGTCATGCAGATATTTACAACTTTCCTTCCCGTAGTTAAAATACATAAAATATGCGGGTGTTCCCTTTTCAGGGATTTGCTCTTGCTTGCTTATCTTTGCTCCCATTTTCTTATTTTATAAATAAGTAATAATAAAAATGTTAGGCTTACTTTACAACTCCTGGATCCTGGCAGTTCCAAAGACAGAAAATAACTGTAAATTACTGTAGAAATCCATGCACCATACAGGGAGGGAAGGGAAGGAAGTCTGTCCGCGTGCAGCAGTAGAGGAGAGGTTTTGATCAGACTTTTCCCGCAACACCCCCTTGATTTCGTCCCTGCGCGAGCTCAAAAGTTACAGCTCCAGCATTGCGGTCGGGATAATGGGGAGGATAGGTACTGTATCCAGAACTGACCACTCTTTTGGACCCTCTAAGTGTACTTTCACACAATCACACTGTAATGTCCCAGCGTGCTTTGGGCTCATTCATTTATTTTAACAACGCATACATCTGCATCCTATCATGTGCTAGGCTCATGAATTTGTTTAACAGTATATAGTCTACGTCCCAGTCATGCTACGGGCTCATGAACTTGTTGTATAGTCTATGTCCCAATCATCCTGTGGGCTCATGAACCTGTTTTAACTTTATCTTTAACTTTTTCTTTTCTTGCTCTCATACATTCATACAATGACAGAATATAAACATCTCTCATACTTCTTACCTTTCAATCCTGAGGGTGCTGCCCTTGACACAAGGCGCCTCCTTGTGTTAATTTGTCCTTTACTGTATGTGCACATACATTTACTATACTCATTTGCTGTGGAGTCCTCCCACTATTACTTGTATACCATACAAACAACTCAGTCAAACAAAAACAGTCATGCACTTATACTGCAAACACAGTCACGCACTTACATTTTGCTAAAATTATCTAAAAAAAAAAAAACACAAAGCAACCCTTTCCCCTTACAAAACAATTTCCCTGCCAAGGCTAGTATGTTTGGACACCCTGAATAGCTGCATATCTGAATCTCTGACTATTCCATACAAAGCAGTGTGGAATTCACAGAAAATCTGTGATGGGCCATATTCCAGAACTGCCCTGCAGCAATACCCTAGTTCAGATCCAGACAACGGCACCAAATTGTTATAGTCATAAGTAAATAACATTAAAAATTTACTTTATATGCCTTCAGTCCAGAACAACACTTCAGGATGTGCAAACAGAAATTATATTCTTACAGCACTGGGAGACTATCTTCATATCCGATGTTAAAATAGTCTCTCTGAAGAGAGACAAACTACATCTTTTATACATTTTCTTGTCAAAACTGCTCATGCAGTTTTATTATGTTACAATGATTTTAGCTAATAGAAAACTGCAAATTGTCCTCACCCCTCGTGATTTTGCCTTGGACTTCATGTGAACACCTTTCTATACATGATCCACCTGCTTCCAAGGAGTCTTGCTTATGACATTGGATGTTTCAAACCTTCCCTAGCAACAACACTCTCCTGGCCTGGAGGAGTCAGGCTAACAGATTCCTTTTTGTAGTAACTAACATGCCTCATCTTCATGCAACACTTACTTTTTCTCTTGTTACATATTAAAAAAAATGCAGTTGGGTTTCAGTAATAACCTTAGCTTATGAAGCTGTATTTTTCCAGCCCTGCATACAACTTATATTTGCCATATTATAGCATCATTAATAAACTGAGATTAGTATACATTTTAATAGCAAATCTTGTCCCATAACATTACCATGGTACAGGAAAGGAAGAAGGAATATCAGCATGAACAAGAGATGCTCATTCTTTGCCAAATGCTCATGAGTATCTGTTAGATTTTTACCTATGATGTGATGCTTAATTTTTATAAATATTACACATGCCATAGTTTGTAATAGTCTGTATCTATCATCTGAATCCTACTGTCATTTAGAAATAACTGTTTGTTTACCTGTATTACTTTTGAACATTGCTGTTTTATTTGATATACCTAGCTTTTGCTGTTATCTGCATAGTCTTCTCTTGTACTGCTATGGTACCATTTTTTGTATTCATCCCAGGTAGGCTTGGAAATGGTTCATGCTGTCCCGCAGTTAATGTATTTAAATAAATTAATGCTAAGTGCAGAAGTGTCACAAGCTAATATACACTGTCAGGCGAGCCCATGTTTTAGATCGCCAGTTAATAATTATTTACGTTTTCAGTGTTCCTGGCACTTCCATTGCCATGGAATCTGTTACTTAGCAACCTTCACAAAAGTGCCAGTACTGTACACTTGTTAGGGACAAACTTCCAGTATTGGTTTACTAAGGCCAAAAATGCTTGCAGCTGTTCAGCACAGGTTGGAGTTGGGAGGGCATCTTGAGCTGTGTTTACCTTCTTGAGTGAAGGAAAAGTTCCTTTAGTGAGTATGCCCCAAGTGCTCAATTTATGATTTGCCAAACTCCCACTTTGATTTTTTTTTCTCTCAATGTTCCTATAGTTTTTGCAATATGTTTTATAGATCACTAAGCCGTGCACACTGTGCCTTTTGTGATAAGTAATAAATCATATAGGTAGACAATTGTATTTAAATAGTTCAGTAGATTTTCTATAATTAGAAAATGCAATAATAATCCACACACTAAGGAAAAGTTTATTCTCCTGGCACCTTGGCTGATTTTCTGCAATTCTTTGAAAAATAGAGCTACTGTGCTCTCATACTTGTGTGAGCTCTTAAAAGCTGGCCTAGCCTATTCCTCTATCAAGGCACACTTAGCCACTAGTTTGGCATGTATCCAACCATGCTTCTGGTATTGAGGTTAAACAGTTTCTCACGGACTGCCTTCATTTGAACCCAGCTAGTAGGACTGTTCCCCCTTCTCAGGACTTTAATTTTGCCTTGGAAAACCATACTTTGCTATCATTTGAACAAACAGCTTCTGCGTCTCTAAAGCTTTGTACTTGGAAAATCATTTTACTTGTAGCCCTTACTTCTGTCAGAAGGATTTCTGAGTTTCAAGCCCTAATAGCCTCTTCATTGTTGATCATAAGGCAGTGTGCCTCTTAAGGTTAATCCCTTTTTCTTACCTAAAGTGGTCAACGAGTTGGCTATAAACCAGTTTATAAATCTGCCTACCTTCTTTCCAAACCCTCAAGACAAGGGGTGAAAGCATTTTGCACCCCTTAAATGCGTTGCAGCAACTAAGATTGTATATGGATAAAACTAAAGACTTTAGGAAGACAGATGAGCTGTTCCCTCCCAGGAAGCCAAGTTGGATAATCCTGTGTCTGAAATCCAGCTGGCAACTGATTGCTTGGAAGTCCATCTCCTTTTGCTACTCCCATCATAGTAAGTTCTTATCCTCTCCAGTTAAGGACCATTCCACTATAGCAGTTTCTTCCTCTGGAGCCTTTTAGAAAGGAATTTATTCCAGTTATTTTAGACACAGCCAGTTGGACATCTGTGCATACTTTCTCAAAACGCTACAGGGTAGATTATTTCTCTAGATCTAGAACTACTTTTGCTAGGACTTTGCTATCTAGATGTTTAGACAGTTCCCCTGTTCATGGCCCAGCCACCATTTTTCAAATTAACAAGCTTGTGAATCACCCAACAGTGCAGGAATACTGCAACAGTGATCTGAGAAAGGTCGTAGTACAGTGGCATAAGAACATACCATAACAGTAGATGCGCTACTGATCACTATCCCCATATTACTTCCTACTCTCCTTCCCCATTTTGTAATGTTTGTTCCTCTTTGTACTCATTGGTTGAGGAGGGCCATTTCCATGTTCCCTTCCTCTTAGCTGACCTTATTTTGTTGTGCTGCTACTTTTCCTCAGGTGCCTGCAGCTCACTTAGCTTAGATAGTCTGAAGATCTTTGCTCATATTTTCGCTTATGTACACTTATGCCTTTAGGTCACACATCAGATGCATAGGCTTTGGCACCCCGACCAGATGTCAGGTTACCTTGGTGATATAACCAAACGATATTGGAGTCCTGCAACAATGATCAGTAGGATATCTACTGTTACATTAAGTTCCTACACAACTATACTGTTCCTAAATGTACTCTGTGAACTTTCTATAAGTAAGAACTCTATTATGTTGGAGGTCTTTGACTGGAGTACCTGTACCTCCAATGCAGGATGTGCCTAGAAGTTGTTAGATTTAAAAAAAAATGTTCCTCAGATCAGATATTTAACAAATCCATTGGAAGACATAATATTCTCATTCTGGTCCTATTGTACTATTTCCAAAGTATCTCCTTCCCTAGTTAAGGTGGACCATAAACTAGTGACTTTCACTTTCAAAAGCACCCAGACCCCTGCTTCTAATGTATTTGAATGCAAGAATTTCAAACATGTTAACCATCAAAAATAACAAATTGTTGTCATTAGTTATTTCTTGTAAGAAGTGCTTGTTTGTTTCGGCTGTGTGCCCTGTTGTTGATTCTCGCATGGATACTGCTGTTTCCAAGAAGACAGCCTGTTACTTTTGATGGTAGTTTGTCTCAGGATTTATGCTCTTCAGGATGCTTGTGCGTTTTTGGTGAACTTAATGAAGATATTTTATTGTATGTGGAAGGTGAACTACAAGAACAGGAATTATTGAAGATTGCTCATGGGACATCGCCAATAATTATTGAAAATGAATCTGGTGATTTCAAGGTATACAACTATTCCAAACAAGACTTTAAGTACTGGATATGCAAACATTTTATCTAAAGGTTGGACATTTGTGCCTGCTAGGCGGGCTGATTTGGTAAGCACTTAATGTGATCTGAAAATGTATACCAGTAAGTTAAATTTTAAAACGTTGTTTAATAATGAAAATGTGGCTCAGAATAGTGATTTAATTTGTCCCAGCTTATTCAATCCCCCCTTAAATAATCATGTATACAATTATGAAAGGGTTTGTGAATATGATATACATAATGTATTGAAACAGGAAGGTAAAGTTATATATTGTAACATCACCAATGAGGAAAAGAGTTTTTTGGAAGAATTAACTGGTGACTTTAGTATTAGAGTAATGAAACCCGACAAAGGGGGAGAGGCAGTAATAATGAACATCACTGACTACCAGAATCAAATGAATGGTTTATTATTTGGAGACAAGTATTGTGAGGTAACGTGAAATGAAATTAATTTGACCTTTCGAAATATAGACCTTTTATTGATGGCTATGTTATTACAAGGTGTAATTTTGGAAAAAGACTATGATTATATGTACAATGAGAAACCTGTACTAGCTAGTGTATTCGGCATTGCCAAAATACATAAATGTCTCAATAATCCGCCCCTCAGGCCGATAGTTGATGGGTCCAGGTGTAAGACCTAATTTATAGCACAATGGATAGACCATTAAATAAAAGGAGGGCTTAGTAAAAACACTAGTATTTGTAAGGATTCTTGGCATTTTTTGAAATTGGTCCACTCCTTGCCTTACAGTCACTTGGGATTATTTGTTACCATTGACGTACATGATCTATTTTCTGTGATACCACAAGACATTGGTTCACAGTGGTTTGAACAGCAGTTGTTCAGTATTGGGAAGTTAAGTAATACAAAGGTTAATGCATGTGTTTCTCTCATGGATGTCATGTTAAAAAATAACTTCATTTATTTTGAGGGACAAACATACAGGCAAACGACAGGAGTTGCCATGGGGGCTGCTTGTGCCCCCAGTTTAGCTAATTATGTCATGGCCCAATGAGAAAAGGAGTATGTCTTTTCCAGTGATTTGGTGGAATGCTGGTCTTTGTATATTAGATTCTGGGATGATGTGTTTATCTATTGGATTGATTCAGTGGAAAGGTTGAATGAGTTTTTAATGTATATTATTAACACTGTGCATTTTCTAAAATTTTCATCACAATATGATAGACATAACATTTCCTTGTTGGATGTTGAAACTGGAAAAGATTATTCTAATAAATGTTTTTATTCTACCATTTACAGTGAACTGACATTTTCCAGTATATATTTACATTATTCTAGTTGGCACCCTAGGCACCAAAAAAAAGCAATTGTGAAGGGTCAACATGTTTGTATAGCCAGGATGGTGTCCAGCATAGAAGGGTTTCAAACTGACAGCAACAAAGTATTGGATATTTAAAAAGAGAGGTTATCCTGAACAATTTTTGATGGAAATTTACAGTGGAGTGTATACACTTATTTTAAGAGGAATTAGCGAGTCTAACATAGAACATGTTGCAACACCGATTTGCCAGGTGACCTTATATAAAAATAGTTGTATCACTAGTTTTTCCCTAGACAGTCACTGTATAGTTGAATGTTTATGTAAAAATTGGGAAGTTTTTTTTTCAAGGATGTTGATTTTATTGACAAAGTTGGTGAGAAACACGTGACAGTACATAGAAAAGGGAAATGCTTAAAAACTTGTTTGGAAAGGAAAAATGGTGATATAAACAACAGGCAGAGCAAGGGCACTAAAAATGTGGCAATTGTTCATTGTGCCATTGTGTGGATACTAGTGATAAATTTACTATAAATCTGAAAGTTTATAACATAAAAGGTAATTTTTCCTGTAATACTGCAAATGTTGTATATTTGGCCCAGTGCAACCAATATTCTGCATTTTGTGTTGGAAAGACCAGCAGACAGTTTTTCTTGTAGACATTAAAAATAAAAAAAATTGAATAATGCTCTTTATAGACATATTGAGAAATATGATACATGTAATTTCAACTTTTTAATAATTAAACATGTCAGAAAAGATGCCCGGGGGTGGGTCATTGACGAACATCTTGATAAAGCTGAATTGAAATGGTAGCTGTTATTGAATGCATGTAATTGTCCAGGTTTAAATGATTCCTGCTCCATTAGTTTGCTGTTAAAGTTAAAATGTTATGGTATGAGCTAGTTTTACACAATCGTATATGGTTTAGCACAATTATATAAACATTTTTAAATGGTCACATATTAATGTATTTTAGATATTATTATTGGTTGTTTTTATGCATGTGATATGAGTTGAGCGATATCTAAGGGAGTGTCTTTTTACAATGTAATGTTCTGATGAAGTTCTTTTGAACAAAAGCGCTCGACAATAAAGTTCATTGGTTTGATACAAGCTGTGGTTCCTTTGAAGACTGTCCATTAATTTAATAAAGGTGTTAGAAAAAGCTTTAAATTAGATCCTTATGCAGTAAGATGAATGTCAAACTGTCTAAAAGACAGAACCTACATAGTGCGATGGGCAGATAACTCATCCGAAAGAAAGGAGGTAACCATTGGTGCCCCCCAGGTGTCAGTGTTGGGACCCTTCCTTTTCAGCATTTTCTTTTCTGATCTCTAGACTGGAAACTAATGCATCTGGCTAAGTTTGCTGATGATTGTAGACTGGGACTTCTTGTCAAGTCCCCTTTTGATATTTTCTTATCCTTCAACAAGAACTTTATGGATGTAAATAGCTAGTGTACTGAAAATGGACTCAACTTAAGTGAAAAAACATGAAATATTGTCTAATGTGGTAGACATACCCTCACTCAGCATACAATATAGACTCTCTTCAAAATGAAAAACTTGTTAGGGACCTTGGATTATGTGCTTGTAATTCTCTCCCATTAGATCATCATACATGGACAACAGTAGTCAACAAACCCTTCTACTTAGCACAGCTGATCGGCAACGGAATGTCATCCAGTTGTAAAGAGGTCATTGTTCCCTTGTATTCAGCATTGATTAGACGAATTGAATATAAGCCCTCCTCCCTTCAATATGTATCTCACTTCAAACGATTAGAAAGACTGCAGAGATTTCTAACTACGAGGATCGTGGGCTTAAACACCCTGAGCTACCAAGAGAGACTGCAAGCAGTGTCACTTTTTTCAGTACCTTATAGAATCATGAGATGTGATTTGTGCCTTAACTTTTGTGCAGAGATTAAGTTGTCTTGGAACGCGTGTATCTCCACAAGTCTAATTGTTCCAGAAATAATGGAAATGAGGACTTAAATCTTCACTAGCACATAAGTAAAACATGATAGAAAGGTGCCCCCCACCAGCTCTCGAACAGAATGTCCTTGAAGATTAAGCAATGTGATTACATTATCATCCTTCAGATACCACCCAGATAATTGGATGGACACCCACTCCAGGACTGAGAAGCTTAGCCCTCCTAGACAAAGAAGGTATGGCTTAAAGATGGGTACAGGCAAGGTGCAAATGATCCCAAGATTCAATTGCCTTGAAATTCCTTTGAATATCTGTGAGTCATACAGCCCTTCAGGTGGCTTGTATACTTGAAAGCAAGGGCCTCACTGTTCCCCGTTCCGCAATCTCCAAAAGGAATTTCAAAGTAGAGTCTGCTTCCAGGTCACATGGTTGTGATCTCATCAGTCAGGCAGAGATGTAAGCTGGCCTATCTGTTCATTGCTCCCCTCACCCCCCCCCCCCCCCCGTTCATTCAGCACCCAGACCACTAACTGAACTTATTTTATTTTGGGACTTTATCCCTGTATGCCACAGAGATGGACAAGTGCACATTATTATCTGAATGCTGCACTCTTCTGCAGTCACATTTTATACTGCAGCTTGACTTCCTTTTATGGATGACCAGAAGTGCCATGAAATTAAGTAGTAAAAATTTGCGTACCACCTGTAATGGTAACAAGTCAGCATTTATTTTACATCTGACAAAAGCATCATGTATAGATTTTTGATTCTCCTAAGGATAATGATATTCATGTTCTGTTTTTTCTCTGGAAAAACAATACTTATAGTCTCACTTTCTTTAATGGTGTTGGCTTTCAGAAGCTCCAGTTTTCTCTGTTGATATCTGTTTTCTCAGTTGTATCCTCCTTGTGTGCCTCTCTCTGTCAGTCCTTGGCAGCTTGCTTTCTAAAACATATTTGTCTGTGTTTTAACAGGTATTACTAGGCATGCTGAGCTCCCTTACCTGAACTCTGGTTAATTTGCTGGATTTTTTTAGGAAGAATGGTTCCAGATTCAGGATCCATGCGTATGTAATCTTTCACTAGTTCCTTTAGACTCTCACTTGTCCTTTCAGCCTGCCATTTCTGATGTTTCCGTAGATGAGGTTGTTTGTCTGTGTCAGAGTTGACCTTTGCATCTGTACAAGTCTTAAATGAACTGTCCTAATTGCAGGCAGGTACAAAGAAAATGCTGGCCTACTGTATTCAGTTGTTTGGTTCTCCTTTGCATTCATGCTGCATATTAATCTGTCCTGTGTTCCTTCATAAAGTTGTTCAGACGTCATATACTCCCTTGTAATAGTCTCAACCAATTTTTGCTGTTTTTGGAGTTTTGATGAGTTTCTCCTTTCTCCAGTGTTGTGCAGCCATAGATTTAAGTATGGGGAATACAGGGGGTCTTGTCCCTTTTTTTCAGTCTGTGCCATTAGGGTGAATGACAGTGATATGTTTCAGTTACTTGTAATTGCTGAAATACTTTCAGTCCTGTTTTGATCTTTAACAGTAGAAGCTCAGAGTTTATGTATTCTGTTATGAGTTTAAGCAAGTCTCAAAATCAGTTTAGTGAATTATTTCTCCTGCTATATTTTGTCACATATACCTTGTATACTGCTCTTTATGCACAAACACACAGAAGAAGTTTATCTGCACTCCAGCCTGTTTTGTTTACTTGATTTTTAGTTTTATGCACAGATGCTACATAAGCAGAATCTATCATAAAAGAATGAAACCATGGTGAAAATGAAAGGAAATCTTGCAGCTGTATTCACCAATGTCATTTTCAGGATGGTAATACACTGAATTATCTGTTCTGTGGGAAAAGTGATTTTGTTTATCTGTCTTGTCAGCACTGTTAGCATATCAAGCTGTATCCGTTATTACCAGCCTTGTTAAGTGCTCAGAAATCAAGTACTGTTCCTTGCATTTTGATTGCCATTTTCTAGTGCCTAGTAATTTGTTATATTCAAAGGTAAACTGCAGTTGTGTAAGCAAAGTTAGCACAACAGTGCACGTTCGAATAGATCACTGCTGCAGAAGCCTTGAGCTTTGTGTGACGCCTTCCCAAAGATCAGACCCAGCCAGACAGATTTCCAAACCATTAGGGCTACTTCCACATGTCCTAGCCACTGCTGAACACAAAGTAGAGAATAAAACCAATGGCTAGGGTTCAAATTACTTCCAAGCTTTCTTCCCACAAAAATAGGGAGGCCAGAACCCTTTGGTATGTTCCTATCTTAATCACAATTCTTAACACCCTGGCTAAAAACGGCAGAAGTAGGATAACGGAGGGTGGAAGTGTCTACTGCAGCAGTGATCTTACGATGAACATAGTAAAGTTAAGTACGTAAATTGATCATAACAGTTCAAACTGATCACTGCTGCAGTAGCCTTAAGCTGTGTGGGACAAATACCAGAGCTTATTGAGTAAGAAAGGAGGAAGCTGGATCAGAGTCCAGTATCCCTTAGAGAATAGTCCAAGCAAAGCCTGCTCTAGACCTAGAGATAAGAGTCCAGTTTATAGTGCTTGATAAATGTATGCACTGATGATCAGGTTGCTGCCTCTAGAATACTTCTAGAATCAAACTCTTTCAAAAAGCCACAGAAGTAGCCAGGGCTGTAGTAGAATGAGCCCTAACTTTAACTGAAAGTGATTTGTTGTGGTGACCTTCTGTGTACTTGAATTCCCCAAAGATGGATCAATTCCTGGAAGACCCTTGGGTTCATCTTCCATTCTTGAGGGTCTGAGCTAGTCCTGCTCAGTGTATCTGCTACATGGTTTTGTACTGTTAAATCCCAGGCAATGCTAGTTAGTCTGTAAAGGGGGTAAGGTCTGGTCCCCCCTCATTTGTTTATGTGCCACATCACTGTGATGTAATACATCACTGAAGTGTTGTCTGTGATTTACTAGCAGAGGACATGGAATCCAAAGATGGTTTGGAGATTTGAGAGCATTTATAAGAGCCATCATTTCCTTGATATTTTTTGTGTTTTAACCTGTCTTGTTTCTTCTATAGCTCCATCACTTTCACCACCTTGGATACAGGTCCCCAAGTAAAGTCAGTACAGACTGAGTTAGGGCTGGCAGGGATAAGGGAAGAGAAGACATGGGTTGAGAGACAATTTATTAACGAGCCAGTTCAACTCCCTTTTTACAAACCACTGTACTGGAATTTGAAATGATAGAGGGTGCTGTTGTTTAGTCCAAAGTGTCTTTACAAACCATTGAATCTTTCTCATTTGAGGCCTGGCAAAGGGAATCTTGAATTGTTGAGACCATCAGACCTAGAATTTTGAGATATTTCTCTGGCAATCACCAGTGTCTGGTATGAAAAATGTCAGAAAATATTTGTCTTGAGGAAGAAATGCCATCACAAAGATAGTTTTTTAGGAAGTCTTTTCAATACAGTCTCATGAGAAGGAATGAAAGAAGATTTCTCTCTGCTATCCAAAAATCCCAGGCTGACAGATACGGAGTACCCAAGCTAGAGATTTCTTGAGAAGTTAGGAAGGAATCTGCAAAAGTCAGGCAGTCATCTAAGTAAGGAAAATGTGAATGCCCTGCAACCTTCAGTAAACTACGACACGAGCCCAGCACTTTGTAAACACTCTCAGTACAGTAGTTAACCCAAATGGCTATGTAGCAGACTGAAAATGTAAACTAGGTACAGAGGAACACAGAAAGCATCTAGATTGTTACTGATTGAGATGTGATGGTAAACATCTTTTAATCCAAAGTTACACAAAAACCTGGAAGGAGGAATGAAGGAGCTATAGAGAAAGCATTTTGAACTTTGGAACTATGATGTGAAGGTTTAAAAAAGAAAGGCCTAGGACAGGCCTCCAAGACTTTTCTTTCTTTCGCACCAGGAAAAAATCTTTAATGGAAATCCTTCACCTGTTTGGTGTGAGGGAGCATGTTCTATCCCCCCCCCAAGACAGTATCTGATTTAGGACAGGCTGGAACAGGACCGTTTGCCTGGGTAGATGTGGAAGAATACCTTAAAACTGAGAAAGGGAGTGACACTGCTAGCTGTAACCTTCTAAAAAGATTCTCAACCCCCACTCTCTGAAGGTATCTGGTGCCATAAGCAATAATTAAGACTTAAAGTCTGTGATAGATTCATGGGGGCGCCTGGGTGGGGAGGGGGAGAATCAAGATGGTCATATAGGCAGTCTGATTTTTGTTTAGGTTGTCTCTTGTTCTAAGAGGAGTCCTATTCTTCAACCCTCTCTTCCTCTGCTTTCTGAAATTCTGTTTGCTGAACCTTGTAGTCTTGTTCAGACTTACAGAAGAAAGGTTTCTGTCTTTCGTGTGTGTGTGTGTGTGTGTGTGTGTGT
>NC_056727.1:760004486-760101986 GCF_019279795.1 Protopterus annectens
GGAAATCCATCTGTAATAAATGATAATACCTTTTGTTGAAATTCAGACATGTCTTTTTGTTCTATCTGAAAAAAAAAATCCTCTCATATTAAAAATAGTATTAGAAAATGCCATGAGCCAAAACACAAAGCTGAACGTACCCACAAAATCAAAACTCAGCCCAGAGAAGCAGCGACACATTTCCAAACTTTAATGATTTAACACTTTCGTACCAAACTTCTTCAGAAACGCAGTGCTCAGCAATTAATTAATATACACTGCCTAAAAACTTCATGAACAGCCAATAAACTTGAATACTCCATAATTACGATCATTAAAAATCATTAATACTAATTAAATCAGTACCCATCTTTTTAAATAAAAAACAGCCTACTACTATTAAAAACAATTATTTACCATATTCAAGGCATTTTTGAAAAACAAATTACTATATCAAGTAAGATTTTAACCTAAGCACACTGCCTATTGATATGCTGTCGTTCAACCTAGTGGGGACCGTGGCATTGAGCCTAAGCTGCCATTGAAGTTCCTTTTCTTCTGTTAGGTCAGCCCAAGGTCCCCCTCTGGCATTTTTTACGACTAATTATGTTGCATAAAACAACAAATAATGACTGGAATATTGCCCCAGATGTTTTACTAATGCATTCCCGATGTCCATTTTGTTATATCAGAAACATGTTCATAAATTCTATCCTTGAATATTCTTTGGATTTTCCCCACATAAAAAGTAGTGCATTTCTTTGGATTTTCCCCACATAAAAAGTAGTGCATTTCTGACCGCCACATAGACCAAACCCGGAGAATTACAAGTACAGTGAAATGTAAGTCTAATCACCATCCGGTTAACAGTAATTTTCTCACACATTAATATATATTGATAGATGCTGCAAAAGCCACATTTATAGGTCCCAGATTTTTTTCAAACTCTATTGAAGCCCATTATATTCATGACCTTCCTCCAGATAATTTCTGATTGTTCGCCCTCTTCTATACACAATATCAGGATGAAGCCCAGTCTTGTTGGTCACTTCACTAAAGCAGGAAAAAAATCGACCAATTCTTGGTCGGTATCAACCCTGTTTGGACTTCTTCCACACAATAATTTGTGATGAAGGTTAAGTTGTGTTCATTTGATTGAATTTGGTTGCGACCAGTCATTTCACCTACAGACAGACAAGTGGACTGTAGAAGAGGACTTTAATCACCCACTTCTCTTCTGCTGGTCACATCACATCTAATTGAGATTAATCCTTTAGGATAGCCTGTAACTAATAACATATCCTCCAAGATCTTGCATTCCACAAATTTCATGATCTGACACCATTCTGGCCAGCTGACTGAACTGGCCTTTAATCACTCCCCTTTTCTGATGTATGGGATGGCAGCTGTCGAAATGCAGCAGACTATTGCAATATGTTGGCTTCCTATATATTGAACTGACCAGTTTACCTCTAGAATAATCTTTGAAAAGCAAAACATCAAGATAATTGATAAAATCACGATTATACATGTATGTGAACTTTAAAAAAGAAGTGGTAATATTCAAATAATCTGTAAATGTACTGATCTCATTTTCTGCCTGATCCCAAACAATAAATATATTGTCCAAATATCGAAGGTACAGCTTCCAGGGTGGTAAAGGAAATTTATCAAATAAATATTTCCTTTCCCATTGAAGTAAAACAGTATTGGCGTAAATGGGGGCACAAGCGGCCCCCAGTGCCACCCCTTCCACCTGCTGTAAATATTGCCCTTCCGAAAAGACGGTTGTTTTTCTTTTTAAACTACTTCCATTCAAGACACTACAACGTTGATATCATTATTGTCGAAACCAGAAAGTTCACTTAAAAAATCATGAAATCAGTTAAGCCTCACTTCGTGAGGAATCTCATGAAACAATTTAACCACATCAACTGTAAGAAAGAAAAAATCCCCAGAAAATTCAAGGTTTTTCACCTTAAGCAAGTATTAGAAAATGACCATTCTGTAGGAGGAAACTGTTAAGAAGACCACTATTGAGAAACAGAATCCACATCCTGTGATGAGGGATATGAGAAAAAACAATCCAAGTCCAAATCTTGTCCTTCAGACTGATGGTCATAATCTGACAAAGAAGAAATAACTTTTTACCCCTTCTGAGGTGGAAAGTCATCACACAGTAGATAAAATGCTTGCAACAATCCTTTTGCCAAACCCAGCCATTTATCTGCTGAGGATGAGGAAAAATGCCTAGACTTGTGCTTTCTTTTTTTGGGAAACCCCCTATCAAAACAGTAGCTGTACAGAGGATTTCTATCCCAGGGAAGAGGCTCTTCTCTGCGGTCAAGCAAAGGAGCAGCCCCTGTAACTTCCTTGAAACCTACATGCATGGTTGTTCCCTTCCCTAGCAAAAGCAACTTGACTACCTCATAGGACATGCCTGGCCCCCAGTCCATAATGGCACCTCAAGGAGCAATGCAAGAGGTACTAGGAGAAAAAGATGAGAGGTCTGAGGAACAATTGATGGCCATAGCAAAGTCACCCATTTTTGTCTGAGGCAAAACAGAAGCTGGCTTGAAGACCAACTTTCCCAGATAAGCTTCTTCTTTTTTACAGCTTAGGGAGGAATGAATAGACTGAGGGACCTGGATCCATGCCCCTGGCTGTGAGCAGAGTCTGTCAGGCAGGTAGTAGAGCTAAGAAGAGTCGAAAAAACATTCTTGATAAAAAGGAAACTTCTGAGGTAAAAGTTTTTAGTCAAAAGTACCAAACGCACCATCTCTAGCCTCTCGCAGTACAATAATACATTAGCAGTATTATAAATAATCTCAAAATGCTGTTTTTAAACAGTTAATTCAGCATTATTATTCATGCCGAATTATCTGTTTCAAAACAGCAAGTACTCTGAAGGCTGTTTACATTTATTAGAAGTTTAAAAGGAAGTTTTTGGCTGCATTTTTTTCATGCAGATTTTCTGTTTAATAGCATTTAGAGATTATTTATAATGGAAATGAACTCTCTTTGCGTTATGCTGCACTGCTGCACTGCAGTGGACTTGAGATATTTATACTAGTGCTGGATACATCTTTTTGTTGTTTGTGTTGTACTTTGAATCATTGCACAGTAGTGGGTACATGCACCATTGTGTGTGTGTGTGTCTGTGTGTGTGCATATATATATATATATATATATATATATATATATATATATATATATATATATATATATATATATATATGTATATATATATATATGTATATATATATATATATATATATGTGTGTGTATGTATAAATAAGTATAAGTATATGGGTCTACCTGAAAGTGTTGAAGATCACATCCTCGAGATGATATCATTGAATCCTGAAAACAGCGGACACCAAGACCATTGAAAACAAGCCCTGGGAACAGAACCACTCCGCCACAGTGATGAACATTGCCCTTTCCCCACTGTAGTGTGATCTCAGAGTTGGTATATTTAGTTGGGGAGGTGGGGGGCCATGTTGGAGGGTTTTGCATGCTTTGTCACAATGTCCTGGTGGGTTCTATTCTAGGGATGGCTTTCCAAGTTCCGGATGGCCGGTGTTTTCAGATTTTGAAGTTTTCATTTCGATGATTCCATCTTAGATGATGTGGTACTTCAGTTTTCCCATACATATATATATATATATATATATATATATATATAAATATATATATATATATATATATGTATGTATATGTGTGTATGTATATATATATATATATATATATGTGTATGTGTGTGTATATATATATATATATATATATATATATATATATATATATATATATATATATTTTTTTTTTTTTATATCTGTATCTAATTTATATACATCTCTCTATATGTAATCTTTATATATCTATAGAAGTGTATTGATATAGATCGATTTACTCAAATCTCGATATTAAAGTCGACACGGAAAGATCAACTTTGCAAATGCTGCCATCTTACGATGCATGTGCTGATCAACCGTCTTGGCACATATAAAATTTACTAAACAAAAGCAGATGTAAGCATCATTTTTTGCATCACCCCACACCCCTTGCTAATTATATGTACAAAGTCTGAGACTGCACAATCTTTGGGAAAGGGTATATTTCCATACCCCAACACTTATATGATCTTGCACATCTGTTGATCATCTGTTTAGTCAGTCAAATTTTGATGACTAAACAGAAGTCAGCCTAAGGTATAGTCCACCATCTTCAGTACACCCGTATGGAATACATACATACACAAGTGCAAGCGTGTGTGTGTGTGTGTGTGTGTGTGTGTGTGTGTGTGTGTGTGTATGTGTATACATGAGTGCTGGTGACTTGGTTGGATGAGTGTTAGGTGAACAGCTGCCTAGTTGACTATCTAGGTGATTGATATGTATGCAAGATCATTCATATCCAGGTGTTGGTATGTTTGCCCTTATGGTGTGTTCCTGTGACTGTGAAGTTAGTATTTTTAATTACCAGGGTGTGTATGGGATACAGAGGGGTTTGTCCCGTACAAAAATATATTATTAAGATAAATATTGCATGCACCAAGGCTGTTTCTCTGAGCATGTGACTGGCATGTCAGTGCAGGCATTTTCAATGTTTTAATGTCGACATTCTGCCAGTCGACAATGGGTGTTTTCAGTAGTACACCTGTAGATATATAATAAATATATACTGTATGTTTAAGGTAATCCCCAATGTGGAAATCATTTGCCAATATAAGGAGATGCTATGGCCAATCATCTGTTTTCTGAAGCCCACAGAAGAGCACACATTTTGATTTTAAGAAAGTTCTGAAGTATTTCATGCCATATCCACTGGTTTTATTCATTGTCTTATGCTTCACCAATGGCTAGGACATGTGGAACCGAGCCCTAAAGCTTGGGAAACCTGGTTGTCTGGGTCATTTCCTTGGCATGATGTCCCATATAGCTTAAGACTAAAACATTAATGATTTTATGATGAGTGTCATCTTAGTCAATATACTGAACAATTGACTGCATGCACAGGTCTGCAATCATGGGGCTGCATACACATTTGCTGATCTCATCAGATCCAATCTTAGTGAGAGTTCTAAAACATGTAGAGAAGTCTAATATGACAATTTGAGGGAGTGAGAATGGAAATCAAATGAAGTAGATGAAAATCAGATAACAACAACAAGTGTCAAAAAATAGAAGAAAGAACATAAAGGAAATGAAAGGAAAGAAAACTGGAAACCCTACAAATATGGTGGCAAGTACAGAAAACGTCTGTAACAACCACTTATTGACCAAGATTTAATGCAGAAATGGTTAAGACGCTAATAATGGTGGCCCCCGGCAGTGGGCTAAATACATGTTTGTTTACAAGGTTGGGAGAAGCAAACAAATGCAGGATCTGTAAATCAGAACTGGAAACAGTTACACAACTCACTACTGTCTACAATATACTCCTGTCTTAGGGTTTGTAAAGTGAAAGGCACAATAATGTGGCACGACTGTTGTGTTGAGAATTGTGCAAACACTGGAGTGTAGAACTAGCTAAGAAGCATTGGAAGCATGAACCAGAAAAACATCATTGACAGTTATGAAGTTTGCATCAAATAGGATCACCCAATACTAATAGCTGCAAGAAAACATGACGTGATAACCCAAGGAAAAAAAGGAAAAAGTACCACTAATTATTGAAGCTGCTACACTGATTATACTGTCTTTTGTACTGAGAAACACAAATTCATGTAGTAACAGGATTTGCAAGCAGAAATGACAGCAATGTGAAGAAGCAAAGATACCCAGACAGTTCCAGCTGTAGTGGCAATAACAGGACTAGCAAAAAAGAATTTACAGTCATACTTAAATATGTCACCAGTAATACACCAATCAGTGTAGCAGCTTCAATAATTAGTGATATTTTTTCCTTTTTTTTCCCTATACAGTCATACTTAAATATGTCACCAATGCCACGGTGGTACGGCGGTAGCGTTGTTACCTCACAGCAAGAGGTTCTCCCATTCGATTCTCGGCTGGGCTTGGGAGTGCCTTCTGTGTGGAGTCTGCATGTCCTCCTCGTGGTTGGGTAGTGTTAGAAAGACATGCGTGCGTAAATGGGCGTACCTTCATTGAAGGTTGGGCGTCGAGCTGGCACCTCAGCATTTCATAAAAATCTACTGCCAATCATTAGCGGACTGGAGTTCCGCTGTGGTGACCCCTTTCCATGAAAAGCCGAAAGACAAACAACAACAACTTAAATATGTCACCAATGCAAGTTAACTCATATGAATTGCAGAAGAAAGAAATTTTGGGTACATTGCAGATGCTGAGAAGAGCACTCTTGACTAACATCAAAGATTGAAACAATACTAATTTCATGAACTCTGATTATACCTACAGTTAGGAATGGAGTTCATTCCCATCGTATTAGAAACCCAAACATATAGATCAATTACAAAAAGGAGAGAAACAATATGACATTTTAGTTGATGGAAGAATACCCGTTTCTCTTGCATTAAAGAGTAGTCACAACTATCTTGATTACATTAAATATATGCATTTGCTCTGGAATTTGCTATGTTGTATCATGTAAGTCATTTCCTGGTGGAGTCATAATGTATTGAATTTAACTGCAGTTCTTACAATTTTAGCAACTGTATTGATTAATTGCCCTGATGTTGTCTTGCCTTTATACAGGATTGTGTTTATTTGAAGCACTAATTCTTCAGTGGTTTTACTGCTCATGGGTGAAATAGTAGTATAATTCATTTTTTCTGTGGTTAAAAAGGTGTTATTTGCAAAAGTACTTTGTGAACTTAAATATTTTTTGATTGATGTAATAACCTGCCATCAAGGGATAATGTATGCTGTAATCCTCATGCTTAAACTGAAATTTATAGTCCTCGGGTTCTTAGTGTTCACAATTGGAGGGTACAAACTGCTTTGCTGTTTGTGTTCTCTGAACTCACTGAGTCAGTGGCGATTATTTATCTGACGTAGAAGAAGAGGACATAATATTTTTAGAACAGAAGACAAGTAAAAAATTAGTAGTGATATTGCAGTTGTTTGTTTACCATTTAGATAATGTAAGTAGTGCTTGATGCACAACTGAGATGAAGCAAAGGAGAATAATGAGGCTTTTTAGAGCTCTTTGTTCTTTGTGCTGTGCCTATCAGTTACATGACTGTATACTTGCCTCTTATGAACAAATTTAAGTACTTAGAGTAGTGTGTGTCCCAGCACTGCATCATGATGCATTTGTGTAGAGTCAGTAAGGTAGATAAGGCCTCTGAAGACCAGTTAAGATATGTATGTGTATATTTATATAATGTGTTTGTATGTGTGTATAGTATATAGATACATACACGGTAGCGTTGTCGCCTCACAGTAAGACATTGCCCTGTTCGATTCTCAGCTAGAGCGTCTTTTGTGTGGAGACATGTGTGAATGGGCATAGCTTCGTTGAAGGTTGTGCGTTAGGGCTGGCAACTCAGCACGTAAAAATCTACTGCCAATCATTAGCGGACTGGAGTTCCGCTGTGGCGACCCCTAACCGGGAAAAGCCGAAAGACACAACAACACGTGTGTGCACACCCACGCACAAATGTGTTCTCTAACATCAACATGCAGAAATTTTAGTGCACACATCAGTTTATGCACTTTCAAAGCTCATTCATTCTTCGGGGGGAGGGGGACTACACCCCCTTTGAAAAGGGTTTTCCATTTTTGATGGCTATAAAAAGCCCAAAATTTCCGTTTAAATAAAAGTTTATGAATAGTGGTAATGTTAGGGATAAGGTTTTTGTTATGGTAATGTGTAGGATAGTGTTAGGGACAGCGACATAATTAGGTTTAAGAGAACTTACATCCCTTAAAAACATGAACGCACTCTAATGTACCAGCAGTCACACACTACAAACACTAAATCTATCCCATTCTCTAATCCTAATCTGCTAACACTCTCGCATTCACACTCCTATTTGAAATGCCAGAACTTTTTGTATGTCTGTAACCTTCAGCGTTACAAGAAAACCCAACTTAACTCCACTCAACCAGAGAGCACACTCCAAATGAGCATGCAGTCATTCTAGTCTTGACATGTACTTCACTTGTCTCCGATTACTTTTATACAGTGGATATAAAAAGTCTACACACCCCTGTTAAAATGCCAGGTTTTTGTGATATAAAAAAATGGGACCACAATAAATCATTTCAAATCTTTTCCCACCTTTAATGTGACCTATAACCTGTGCAATTCAATTGAAAAACAAATAAATCTGTTAGGGGAAAAAAAATTAAAAAAAAGTACAATATGCTGGTTGCATAAGTGTGCACAACCTTAAACTAATAGTTTGTTGTGTGTGCACACCCTTAAAGTAATACTTTGTTAAACCACCTTTTAGTTTAATTACAGCATTCAGCCTTCTTGGGTAGGAGTCTATCAGCATGGCACATCTTGACTTGGCAATATTTGCCCACTCTTTCTTGTAAAAGCACTCCGAATCTGTCAGATTGTGGGGGCATCTGTTGTGCACAGCCCTCTTCAGGTCACCCCACAGATTTTCTATTGGATTTATGTCTGGGATCTGGCTGGACCCTTCCAAAACTTTAGCTTTCTTCTGGTGAAGCCATTCTTTTATTGATTTGGATGTATGTTTGGGGTCATTGTTGTCTTGAACGGTGAAATTCCTCTTCATCTTCAGCTTTCCAGCAGACACCTGAAGGTTTCAGGCCAAAAGTAACTGGTATTTGGTAGTGTTCATAATTCCCTCCACCTTGACTAAAGCCCCAGTTCCAGCTGAAAAAAAGCAACCCCAAAACATGATACTGCCACCATCATGCTTCACTGTGGGGATGGTGTTTTTTTGGTGATGCAAAGTGTTGTTTTTGTGCCAAACATACCTTTTGGAATTTTGGCCAAAAAGTTCAACCTTGGTCTTATCAGACCATAACACATTTTCCCACATGCTTTTGGGAGACAATGTATTGTTTTGCAAATTTTTGCCAGGCCCAGATGTTGTTCTGTGTAATAAAAGGCTTCCGTTTTGCAACCCTACCCCATAGTCCAGACATATAGAAAATACGGGAGATTGTTGTCACATGTAGTACACAACCAGTACTTGCCAGAAATGCCTGCAGCTCCTTCAGTGTTGCTGTAGGTCTCTTGGCAGCCTCCCTGACCAGTTTCTGCCTTATCTTTTCATCAATTTTGGAGGGACGTCCAGTTCTTTGCAACATCACTGTTGTCTCATATTTTCTCCACTATTTGATGACTGTCTTCACTGTGTTTGATGGTATATCCAATACTGTGGACATTTTTTTGTACCTATCTCTTGACTGATACTTTTCAACAATGAGATCCCTTTGATGCTTTGTAAGCTTTATGCGAGCCATGGCTTTTGATGTAGCAAGCTGAGTGAATGTCAGGAAAATCCTACTAGAACAGCTGAACTTTATTTGGGGTTAATCAGAGTCTCTTGATGGCAGGTGTGTACCCAAGAAGACTGAATACTGTAAATAAACCAAAGGTGCTTCAGCAAAGTATTATTTTAGGGGTGTGCACACTTATGCAACCAGCTTATTGTACATTTTTTAAATTTTTTTATATCCCTCCCCAACAGATTTGTTTGTTTTTCAATTGAATTTTACAGGTTATAGGTCACACTAAAGGTGGGAAAAGTTTTGAAATGATTTATTGTAGTCTTTTTTTATATCACAAAAACCTGGCATTTTAACAGAGGTGTGTACACTTTTTACATCCACTGTATATCCATATAATAAAGCTTCCAGTTTCTCAATGTTTGTATTATCTTCTGTTTAATCTCTTCCAACATATCCTTTGCTGCCACAACAGAGTCATTTCTGATCCATATTCCTAAGTACTTCATTTATGTCCCCATAAATATGGATATTGTTGGATCAATTCATGTATGCGCACATAATTTATCTCTATTACCTTTTTTTTTAGCTTCATTAATTTTGTATCCTGAGAAGATTTGAAAGTGTCTTAAAATATTCCACAGAAATGTAATGTCCCTTTCTGGTTTTGTCATTTATGAAATAGAGCCAGCATTTCCTGACTACCATCCTAATTATATCCTTGAATTTCTGAATCCCTTATTTTCTTTGCCAGTTGTTCTAAATGTAATGCAGACAACAAAGGGAAAAGCAGACAACCCTGGCTGGTTCCTCTACGCAAGCATAAGTTATCAGAGAGGACCCCAACCACTTCAATTTTCACCTCCCATCCCTCATGTATACTCCTAATTCCACCGTTTCCATATCTTATCCGTAGTGTTCATAAGATCTTTGGTTAATTTAGTTAGCCAAGGGGCATGGTATATTTTGATCTTCCTTATACAAAGTGGTGCAAGCCTTTTTAGTGTATTTTAAAAAGTAGTATTGAATTAGTTGACTGCATCATCAAGTGGGAGCATTTTTTAGGTTGTACCAGTTTATCCTGGCATCAATGAATGTAAGTGGGTTAAATTTAGTCTGGTTTCTTATTTGTTTGTATTGATGTTGGTTTAGACAGGAGGGGGAGAATGGCTAATAAAGGCAGGGAGATGATAACTTGGTGAGTTAGGGAGAGTACCAGCTTTAGAAATTTTGTTTGGGCCAGTGACTTGAATCCAGTCTGAAATGGATCCACTGTTGTTGTCCTTATTAGGTCTGGTTGGGGAATTGATGAGTTGCATGAAGTTGAATAGATTAATATTTGAGGAAGGGGAGGTTGGAGCTGAGGTTTAGCCAGTTGATGTTTAGGTCACCTAGGATGACAGTTTCATTTTTAATATTGGTAAAGATACAGGCAAGGATATCTCCTAATAAGGGTATGTTGTTGACAGAGGGTATGTAAAGAACTATGATATGTAGATTTTTGCAGTTATACATTTTTAGGAAGGAAATGAAAATTTTGGCATTAGAAAATTGAGGAACTGGATCTCTATAAGGAACTGTGTTATAGGTGTTAGAAAATATTAGTGCTACAACAACTTCCTTTTTGTGGGGCCTGTCATATCTTATTGTTTGAAAGCCTAGAGGGAGAAATTCAGAGCCTTTAATATAAGGTTTTAGCCAGGTCTTGGTCATGGCAATAATGTCTGGTTGATTATGAGAGATCCAAGAGAGAAAGTTAGAAATTTTGTTACGAATACTTTGGATATTTAAGGTTGCCATATATAGGGATTTATGAGACTTATTGCTGAATGGGGCCGTGGAAGGGTTATTTGAAGTGGGACCTGGATTAAGGTGTATGTCACCATGTAAAGGTACACAGGTAAACTTAAATGTGTATGTTTTATTTATATACATTAGAAACAGGTTTGTTTGTAGAAAGAAATGAAAATATAGCTCATTTGGCTTTTTTAGTTCACAGACTAGCTACATCATTAACATTTCCTTAGTACTAAGGCTCTCAGTCCACACAGGCAACTCCACCACATGGTCTCTGTCCCATGCATCCTTTCCACCACACGGTCTGTGTCCCATGCATCCCACTCTGTCCCATGCATCCTTTCTGCCACATGGTTTCTGTCCCATGCATCCTTTCCAACACATAGTCTCTATCCCATGCATCCTTTCCACCACGCGGTCTCTATCCCATGCATCCTTTCCACCACACGGTCTCTATCCCATGCATCCTTTCCACCACAATGTCTCTATCCCATGCATCCTTTCCACCACACGGTCTCTATCCCATGCATCCTTTCCACCACACGGTCTCTATCCCATGCATCCTTTCCACCACACGGTCTCTATCCCATGCATCCTTTCCACCACACGGTCTCTGTCCCATGCATCCTTTCCACCACTCTGTCTCTGTCCCATGCTTCCTGTCCACCACATGGTCTCTGTTCCATGCATCCTTTTCAATACACCGTCTCTGCCCCATGCGTCCTTTCCAGCAGCAGGCTGTAGATTAATTTATGGTTGCAGGCCTTGCCAGGCCTCCCTCTCTGCTCCACAAACAAAATCTTTGCTGTAACTTGCTTCATTCAGCATCTACCACAGGCCTCATTTCTCTGGTCTGAACTGTATGAATTTCAATTTGCAAGCTAATCACAAAACTTTCTACTTCTGTCTATGGCTTCAGTACATTAGTGTGATAGATTTACTTTGTTTTTGTCTGTACAGTCTGTCTAACCTTGTAGTTCACTACATTTGTCCTTTTACTCGCCTCATTGGGGCCTTGCCCCGTTGCCAGAAACGTGTCCCCTGTGGAAGGCACTAACACTTATAATTGATGCCTTGAGCTGAATTGTCAAAGTTGGACAATTTTTATCATGGACTCACTGTTGTATTTCTTGGGCTTTCTATTTGTTCTCCTTTACTGTAGGCATACCTTGCTTTAGCATTTTTTTCTCTTATTTTCAAATATTTTTAGCAGTATGAAGCAGACCTCTGCAGTGTCTGTCATACAAGAGTTCAAATGATGTAAGACAAGTTAAAGCTTGTGGCACTTCTGTCATCACAAATAGCAGGCAGTGTGATAAACTGGTTCCAGTTCTTACCATCTATATCCATTGCTTTCTTTAACTTGGATTTTAGTGCTTTATTACCTTCTGTACTAGACTGTAAGCCTGCAGACAGTGTTGTGATGTTTTAACTGCTTAAACGTAAACCACTGTCACAGCTGATACATGACCTTTGATATAAAGGATGTACTGTTGTCAGAAGCATCTCTCAGGCATACCCTTCTTTGGGTTAACAGCTGCAGTTCTTTGGCAGCAGCCTTATCATTAACCTTGTATAATGGTGTGGCTTCTGGAAATTGTGTAACATAGTTTTGTCTATAGTATCCGCTGATACCTATTACTAGAGTTTGCTAGTAGCTGCACAGTGCCCATATCAATGCACTCGGATGGCACATCTTTAATGGACATTGGAGTCAATGTGCAAATCCAGGATGGGGTGCACTTTTATGAAAGTCTGTACAGGACACATAGTCATCATCATCATCATCAATCCCCCCTTCTTCCCATTTTTTACATTGGGTTGAAGTATCTCATTAACACTCTGTTGATCCATTGTTACTCTTTTACCTTCCTCAACGGTTATGCCTTACTGCCAAGGTCTTTGCTCACACAATCCATCCATCTTACTGCTGGACACACTCATTTTCTCTTGCCTTCTTCCTATTTGTCCCAAATCTTCTTCATCAGGTTGTATTTTGCTTTCATGCTGATGTGCCTGAACCACCATAATCTTTTCTGCTTGATGTTTTCTGCAGTTGGAGCTATTTGGGCTTCTGCTCTGATGTCCTCATTTCTTCATGTGTTCCACAGTGTGCATCATTTCACCTGTCTCAGGGGCCTCTTCTCACTCGCATCTAGGTTTCTCAATTGCTTTGCCTTCACTGCTCAGGTTCCTGTACCATACAGTAGTACTGGTGGCACCACTGTTTTGTACCCCTTACTTTCAGCTTCTTTGGCATTCTTCTGTCATACTTTACCCTGACACTCTATGCCAGATGGCTGCAGCCCCTCTAATTCTAGCTTTGTCTTCTTCATTCAGACTTCCCTTCTCCTCAACCACCCCTCCCAGGTACTTGATGCTGTTAACTTGTTCCACTATATTTCCTTCCATCCCATTTGTCTGCTTCTTCTAATTTCCCAGATTTGCTACCATTACAACTGTCTTATTTGTACTCCTCTTCATCTTGTGTGGCTTCAGTTTTGTATTCCATTCCCCTGCCCTTTACTAAGTTCTTGTTCAGAATTTGCCTATAATTCCACACTGTCTGCATACATCACCTTTATCTGTCCCTACCGACCTGTTTGCTAATATAGTCTGTCACCAGTATAAACAGCAGTGGGCTTAGATCTGAACTCTGATGCACACTTACTTGCACTGGGGTAACCACTTTGTGAGTCATACTTGTGTCACTGGGTCTTAGTACTTAGTCTGCTCTAATTAGAGCAGTGTTTCTGTGACTTCAAACCATTGCTAGACTGCCCATATCCACTTCTTGGGACCTTGTCATATTCTTTCTCCAAGTCTTGGAATGCCCAGTTGGAATCTTTCCTCATCTCTACCTTCTTCTCGTCTATGTCTTTCACTGCAAACATTGGACCTGTTGTACTGCATCCTGATCTGAACCAAACTGCTAGTCTCTCGTCTTACTTTCTACTACTTTGCATATTTGTTTATCAGTCTCCATATCCAGAGCTTTCATGCAGTGTGACAGGAGTTTGATACCTCTGTACTGTCAGCAGTTATGGATTTCCCTTTTGGCCTCATACACTGGCACTACCATGCTTATTCTTCAGTTGTTTGGGATATACCTTTCTGTCCATACTGCTGTGAGTATCCTTAGGAGCCATATCTCCCTTAACTCACTCAACATCTTGCTCAGTGCAGCCGTGAGCTCATCCAGTCCTGCTGCTTTCCTGCCTCATTTTCCTTAGTGCTATTCTTACTTCTTCTATGGTGGGCTTCTCTTCTTTCATCTTAGGCTGTCTGGGGTAGTACAGCTTTTGTTGGGTTTTCTTGTTTCAGACGTTGCTGGAAGTACTCCTTCCATCTGCTTTTGATGTCCTGTGGACTGATGTGCCGATTGTTGCTGACAACCCTTATGAAGGGTGTCGTATGACCATCTTCTTTATCTTTCTTTCTTTGCAACCTGGCAGGTTATTTGTGCCATTTACTAGGTCACTTTCCAGAAGCTGGTACAGTGCCAATGATGCCTTGCTCTTCTGTTTTGCAACTGCTCCCTTAATCTCTCTTTTGGCAATCCCTTCTTAGCCTCTACTCCTTTCTTTTGATGACTTCCTGGACTTCTGCATTCCTTATGTAATTTATTTCAATACCTGGCTCAGCTGCATATCTTTTCTATATTACTCACACATACTGTTTTGAGTTGCTGCTATTCTTATATTTCTTTCATTAAATCTAGCCAGTAAAATCTGGTTAACACACTAGCCTTAGATTTGCCCATCTCTGGATGACCTCCAGAGATGGGATTATGGAATGACTTTATTACTAGTACCCCTATAACATTTTGGTATTATCAAATATTGTAGAATTTTCACTCTGTTTTCCAACCCTGTATAAAAAAAAAAAACATCTTTTAACTAAAATATGGTTAGATCACTGGAACACCTTGTTCAGTATCCTCCCCTATAGTCTTGATTACATTTTGCCTTGTTTTTCTGACAGTATTATCTTCCTGTTTTGCTTTTTTTAAATATTTTGTGGCTTACCCAAAGTCTACTAGTTTAGGGTTAACTTCTGCACTAATGTGTTTTGAGGTGTAAAGTATAGTTTCCCCTTCAAAAAACAGTGGTACTGCAGATTCTTCTATGGCTTCACTCACAAAGGGTAATTCTGGACTAAAATCTCAGAGTTTAACCTTTTTCCTATCTGGACAAGCCTCTTGATATTTCGCTGTAGCTTGCTGCTGCTGAGAAGTGAGGTTAGAACTGTGTACATTGTTACTTCTCTCTCTCTCCTAGTATTTTCTGCATTTGCTTTCCAAGGAGAGTTCTCATGTAAGTGCTCCCCTTCTTCCAGGGGTCCCCTTTCTGTTTCTGTACAAATACTGTTTGTGAATCTGTGTTCAGACATCTGTGTTGTGCTGTTTTGTTTTTTCTCATCCACAGCTGTCTTGTCAGTTCATCTTCAGGTCCTGTACTGATGTTTCTTATAGTAATTGGTTTCTGCCTCTCATTGGGACCAATCTCTGAAAGGGTGTGTTCTGACCATCTAACCATAACCAAGTTTTTCCTTTTTCACTGTGTGTCCATGCTGTTTGTCAGTCAAAATCCTGCTCCTCTGCGAGCCGGCCCATTCACTGTTCATGGATGGAATGAAGGTCAGCTAGGAGGGGCCATCATTCTGACAGCAGTCAGTGGTGGTTTGAGGTTTCTGCAATTTTTAGATTCTCTAGACCCAACAGCCCACTCTTGACAAGGTGCTGTGGGGTGTGGCATGCAGTGAGCTGCTTGTAGATTCTCTCCCTTTAATTTCACAAGGGTGATCCTTCCAAGCAGTGTTGTCTTTCCACATGTGGCATGAGTGGTAGTTTCCCCCAACTCTTCTTCAAGGAAATCACACTACTCAGTGTGCTTCTGCAATCTGTTCCATCCCAAAGAGAGGTGAAAGGGCCAATGTCCTTCACTCCTTCTAACACTCTGCCTCATTCCTGCTGTACTAGGGCAGCTAATCAAAACTCGGGTCACCTGATTCACAGTCAGGGCACCATTCCTCTTTGCCACAGAGCCAGGCTAACCGTAACCAAGTGCAAGTCCCTTTTGCAGCTTCTGTGCTAATTACCTTCTCCTGGTTTTGATTCTGAGGTAATACAAGAGTCTAACAGCCTGTTGTCTCCCATCCTTTCTTTTACCTCACTCCTGGACCTTGCTTAGTGGCTCCTCTGCCTTCACCCAACTGGTCTCTTCATTCTGGGTGCATAGGAGGTGGGTATCCTTGGGCTAAGCAAGAGTCCTAGGACCTATTTGCTTTTGCCTGGGAATCTTCTCTGCTGTCTGTTCCTTGGTGAGATTCAGGTGGTAGGGAGCAGGCCAGCTTGCTGGTCCTGGGGGGACGGCTTACACTCTCCTACTGGGAGTATCCTCCCATTTAGCAGCTCTTCCAGTCCCACATTTGCTGCTTCCTGCAGGGAAACGTGTATCTGCATGCTAGTTTCCCATCACCTAGTAGTAAAATGAGCTACAGCAATGTGAGCTTGGTTGGCTAGAAACTCTACTATGTAAACGCGTAGTACTTCCACTAGGTGTCACCCATCTATCGAGCCCCTCCGGATTGCATGCACCCAACTCCTGTACACACCAGAGCCACTTAATCGACCTCTGCTCACTTGATCTGTAGTTAAGGCTACACATCCCACTATGCCTCAAAGCAGACTTTCAACACAAAGGAGTTGGGTTTGCTTTCTCCCAGTTTTTGTGTTTGATAGGTGCATCAGCTATTGCTTTACCTGTTTCTTAAGTGTCTCAGCCTGCCACACACTGTCCATGGATGCTCCCTCTTCCTACATTTTTAACATTGCCCTAACATGTGGAAACTCTTTTCCTCTTATAACATCGTGAGGTCAAATTGGAGGTCACAGCTTCAGGGTACAAAAGCTTTTTCTAATACTGTTTGATGTTATAAATTCTTGGGTGATTATTCATTTTCATCAGCATGCACACATACCACTCCCTCAGTTTGTTTATTACTAATTTACTTATACACATGGGAACCTCTGGCATGAGTAACCATGCTGGTAGAATTCAGTACAGCTTGAAATTTTTTCCCTTCAAAAAAAAAAAATCGCATTTTAATAGCTTGCTGATAATACAGTAGCATCATGCTGACTCAATAATTCTAGCTTCAGTCTTATGTTCTGTAAGAACAGTTGCATCTGAAGCATACATGTCAGTTGTCGTATTTGCGCTACTAGCATTTTCTTAAGCAGTAGTGGAACAGAAATCTGTCTGTATGACCCTTCTTCCATGTTTAAAACAAGGCGTTATTTGTTGACTTCTGTTTTACAGCAGATTGGATAGTTCTTACTATAATATCAGAAGCAACAATTCAATTGTAAACAAAGTTACTAAATTGTCAAAGTTCTTAAGATTACATTGCAACATTTACTTGCTTATATTCCTAGATAATGCTGTTTTAAATCTATCCACTGCTAAATTGATGTTACTGCTGCTACTGTCTGGTTCTAATCAGTGTTAAGATACGTAATAAATCATGCATCTGGACTCCTTCTAGTTTTTCAGCATAAATATTTTGGTTGTGAAATGTTTTGCCTTGCACATCAAAAGTCGCATAGACCCTGGAATTTTTTTCTTAATGTTTTTCATAATCAGTATAATCCTTTTCCTTCATGTCCATGTAGGTTTTTGATTCTTCGGTCTAAGGTTGTCACCTGTCATTTTTTTTCTGGATTGTCCAGAAATCAAATGGTTTATCCAGTTTGCTTTTAGCAATCCACAATTTTACGCTGTCTGTGTTCCTCCTGCCCTTGCTTCCAGCTGATTAGCTGAACCTTGCTTGATAGCTGTCAACTGAGAACTAATCAAATGATCTGTTTTCTCCTTAGTTTTCAGAAAAATTGTTGCTAATACATGGAAATTGGCAAAGGGAAAGGCTCAGGTGAAGAAATGCGCTAATGTTTAGTGGTGTTGGATAGTCCATTATCCATCACCAGCTTTCTGTAAAACATTTCATTTTGAGATAACATTTAGTGTATAGAAGACTACATGTATTTTACTTTTCCTGCATTTGGTTTTGTGAAACATTTTTCTTTAGCATAAAAAATTTGTTGGTAAGATGATCTTGCTAGTTTTCCCTATAGATGAGCTGCTGTTGAAATATTAAACAGATTGTGTGATCTGTGTGTCTTTGTTGAGGATCTTGATCCAGTTAGAGAGATAGATATGTAAGGAAAAGTCTTATTGCAAGCAGTCAGTTTAGTAAAAACAGATTTTCTTTTAGTAGAACAGAAGGTACACTTTGCTTAGTATTGCATCTGCATGAAGTCTGTAATGATGTTAAATAAATCATTATGGGCATACCTCTCAACCTCTTAGCACAATAAATCTGGACAAAGTAAAAAAAAAGTATTGGGGACAAAGGATAAAGGATAAAAAATTAGGACAAATTTTACATATTGCTCTTATAAACTTGGAAAGTTGCTAGAATACAAAGTTTTATGTTACAATAATTTTCTGAAGTCTGAAATTCAAAATTATGTCATTATTTATTGGATTCAATCCTCAGTAAGTTACCAGAAAGTCACAGTTTTATGAGGAACAGACCAAAAATACAAGTAAAAAATCTGGACATTGTATCAAAATCTTGACAGTTGACTCAAGGCAGTTTTGATCAGTAGATGAACGCAGGAGGTAAAAGTGTATTTTTCAACCATTGCTCCCAACCAGTGGCATGTCCTTGATCCAAAGTCAAAGCACTCAGTTTAATTATTTAGTGGCGCAGCCTATCTGACAAACTCTATATGATTTAGTTAAAAAAAATGCTAAACATGTGGGACAATAGGTAAATGTACATTTTCTATAGTAAAAACAACCTGGCTCAATGTGTCCAAGTTTTCTTCAAGAAGAAATCCAGCAAGCAAAAAAAGTTGAGCCAAATTTCCATCCATTCCCTGCATCCTTGTCACTACATCTGGCTTTTACTTATCTGCTTAATATTATGGCAGTATATAGCAAGTACTTAACTGTAAAGAATTCATCTGCAGACATAGCTGCATGCACATGTTGTCCAGATATTTGCTAAGCAGAAGGTGGAATGGTGCTGATCTTAACAGGTATTGGGTTCCCAAGTTATCCAAATTATATAATTTCTACTGTTAGTGTATTTAATGTTGTGAACAAGATTCTCAGTGAATCAGGAACAAATCTCAACAAAATCCAGGACAAATCCGGAAATAATCGGGAACAATTAGGGACATTTTTAAAATTTCAGTATTATTAACTTGAGAGATTGATGGAATAAGAAAATGTAAACTAATATCCATTTTCTGAATTAAAAGAGATCTATAACCCTAATTATTGTCATTATTTATTAAGTGTAATTCACCATCATTTTGCAGAAGTCACCAGTTTTATGAGAGATTAAGAGAAACCGGGCTAAAATTTGAGTAAAAATCAGGGATAGTTGAGAGAAATGGTTGTGGATGTGCATATTTAGCCTTTTGCTGCAGCTGTTATTGACTGCAGTCATACAAGCTTGGTTGACATATTGGGTTTTTGTAGTTGTTTCTATTGAGTTTGTCTGACTATACTTTCTGAAGTCAGATGTAGACCCTTGTGGTACATTGCTCAAGCATAAAAGAGCATTTTTCTTTTAGGATGAAGACTTCTTTCTTGGTTGATGTTAATTTTGGATAATAACATTTTACTACAAGACATTTTATTGAGAAGATCAGTGCTAATAATCAGCAGTTTTGTGTGGTAATGCAGAATTTTATCTGAAGTATTTAATACAACAAGTGTTCCTTTTTCTGGGATGTCACTAATGGGTAATGAAATATGCTATTTACATTTGTATATGTATTTTGTATGGTCACTTATTCTTCTAAAGTTTTCAGAACTAAGTATAAACCTGGAGAGCTACGCATTTCATATAACATTCCGCACAGTGGGGAATGCAGTTCTATGCAGCTTACTAAAAATGCTTCCGTTGGATAGTTTCTGTGATTCATTGTATATTTGTTGCTGCATACAGTAACTTCATGTGGACTGTAAGCCAAGATTGTTGATTTGGAGTGTGCCTTGACAAATAGGGCAGGGTTACCCAGATAAATAGGTGTGGCCGAAGCACAGAGAAGGTGGGGCTTGCTTGTCAGGGAATGGCATGATGGAAAGGTGGCAACTCTGCTTCTGTCAGCTAGAAAGAAAATGCTTCAGCCCTTTTTGATTTGTCTCCAGTTTCTTGGATGGCATATTTTTCAAAAGCCACCAAATATGACTCTGTCATCTTCCATACTTTGTTTTTTAATGGCGGGTACAGTCCTTGGGGTAACGATTACATTGGCTAGACCCACCAACTGTTAAAACTGCAAATGGTTTTGGTTTGTCTTCACTTTGAAGTCTATTAGAGCTTTCAAGAGTTCTTCCATTGTTGTATGGGGAAGAACCACACTAGGAGAGCTATAAATATTGTCAGAGCAATGAACACACAACCGATAAGTGTCCAGATGTCTGTTTTTTACAAATTTCTCAGAAAATTCAACTCAAACATTACATACACTTGGCAATTGAGAAATGGCAAGCAGTAATTTATTTGGCAGATCCTTGGCCAAATCTGTCTGAGGAAACATTACTAACCAGTATAACTTTTAAAACCAAAGGAGGCTCAGGTATTAAAAAAAAAAAAAAAAAAAAGAACAGATTTATTTGAAGAAACAAATGAAGATACAGCCAATTTGGCTTTTCTCCAGCAGTTTACATTAAATACAGTACAGTACCTTAGAAGTAAGTCTCAAAAGTACAAGGAAGTAACTGCACTATATAGCCTAAGTCCCACACAACCCTTCCAGCAGTGGGCTGTAAAAGCCATAGCATCAATATCTTCAACAGCAGAGAGCCTCACAATTCCCTATTTATTACAATAAAGCTAATGATTCAGGCAAGGTCACAGGATCAACATAATACACTGGCATTCATAGCTGTACTTTAATAACTTTGCTGAGGATAGATACTTACCCTTTATTAACTCCCCATTTCAGTAACTGACTTTGTTTGAGCTTGAAGTGAAGACACATCTGGAGAGTTATATCAAATAGCTACAAGAGTCTTGTATTCCTTTTATAAAGGAAAACAAGACTCTTATAGCTGTTTGGTGCTAAGTGTTGGCTGTGTCCCTTTGAGTTGCTCGAGTCTCATCTGCTCATATGTCATATTTTCACAGCAAGGTACTCATGTCTTGGGGTGGCACTTAAATGCATAGTCAGGTCTGAGCAAGGTAAGTGCAGCAGCTGTGGTGAGGGAGTAGAAACCAGTGGGAGTTTTAGGGGTTAGGTTTAGGGGATGAGTGGGAGATTAGGGGTAGGGAACTGGATTTATGATGTAGAGTTAGTGACTGGAGTTTTGGGATTATAGTTATGAAGCATCTGGGAGGTTTGGGGAGCAACAGGAGTTTTTGGGAGTGACTGGGATGCTTAAGGAGTGAGTAGGGTTTAGGGTTGGGGTGAGATTAGGGTTTGGGACTATAAGGAGTTTTTAAAGTTGGGGAGCAATGTTTGGGGTTAGGTACTGCATGGGACTTCTAGTGTTAAAGTTAAGGGTTTGAGTGGGCTATGTATATGTTTAGTAGGATTGAGATAATTGGAGGTGGGGCACTTACTGTTTTAGGAAAGTGTTAGTGAACAGATCAGATATGAGCAAATGGTATGAGAGTACCTGTAGAAGACCTTTCTCAACCACTTCAACGCACATTCAGAAGGGAAGAGAGAACTATTTGTTAGATGTAATTTGAGTTTGGATAGTAACCAATTCTCTGGGTAGTTTTCATAGTTGTTACAGACCCGAGGGGAAGGGTGGTTGGCTGTCATTAGGGAGCTGAGGAACACCTATAGATGGTCAGCAGCAGACCTGAGGCTTTGAACAATTGCTTCTCTCATGAAACAGCCAAAGAATTATGGACAGGGTAATTAATATATTCAACACAAGTGCTATTCTTCAATCTTTTTCGCTGCTGGACAGTCCACTTCATCAGAATCAAACAGAAGGGGTCCTAAATGTCCATGATAAAGAGAGTCATCTAAGAAATCTCAACAAATGAGAAAGGGTCTTGATTTTTCTTCAGTTTGTGCCAAAAAAGCAAATTGTCTCAGGCCAGATTTAGATCTGACTGGCCTAAATGCTTTTGTCCTTAAAAGAAACTGTTCAGGTGGTCTCAGTGCTGTCAGTCCTTCTCAGAATCACAAAGGGATGCAGAAGGATGTTCTTTGCGTTTCACTGTTGCAGTCATTACATTTGGGTTATCCTGCTGCCAGGTTGCCTCAGTCGGCCTGAATTCCAAAGTCTTAGGTCCTGCGTCGGTTGTTGTTGCCTCTTCCCTGACGTTAGGTCGTCAGGGGTATAAAAGATGCAGCCAATGCCATTTTATTCAGTCTTTCTTGCCACGGGGTGCCCGAAGCAGAAGCAGTTCGCAAGTGCCGGTCGGCCGACTACTGAGATTTTCGTGTTCGAGTTTCAGATCCGAAGTCTTCATTAAAAGCTAAGTACCCCATTGGGGAAACTTTTTTCTTGCTCCAGACCGATGTCAGAAAAAGTTAATAATTGTATTTCTTGTGGGAAGCAAATGCCTCATAGGGACTTTCATTCTTACTGCATTCCTTGCCTCGGTCCTGACCACGACGTTGCTAGTTGTCGGTTTTGTGCTAGATTTAACCAACGCACTATTAAGCGTCGGTACGATTTTGCATTAAGCTATTTTGGGCGAAGATTTAATTATACAATGTCATTGGATAGCCATCCGACTACCGGAGTTCACAAAAAACGCAAAGAAAAAGACAGGCAACCGAGGTCCAAAACCGACGAAGAAGCAGCAAGTCACCGGTTCGCCGGTTATCAGTGAGGTGCTTTCGCAGCCCCTGACGCCCACTACTTTAGAATCTCAGGCCGCTACTGACTCCCACGTGGAGTCGGCCATGCCACTGGAAACTCAAGGTATTGGAGCCTCGGAGATTATTCCCTCAGATGGGTCAGGAGCCGCTGAGCAGGCATCAGCTTCTGAGGGTGTATTCAGACCTAAACAATTATATATTAAACCGACTTCAAAGACAAAGACTAAAACACCTTTAAAGGCAAAGAAACAAGTGCACCAGCCACAAGGACAGGCCTCCATGCCCAAAAAACAGATGCTCAAAATGGCCGAAGACTTAATTACCTTGATCAGGGGTTCCCATCCCCCTCCTGATAAGAGGCCTAGGCAAGAGACAGACTATGAATCTTCAGATCAGGTTTCCATTTCCTCTGATTCCTCTTCTGATCAGGAATATTCTCTTCCCCCCATGAGGATTCTGATGCTGAAGAATCAATTCCTTCAGCTTCTCCTCCTGAGGACTACTCTTTTGGGGAAACCCTACATACCATGAGGGAGCACTTCCACTGGGAGAGCCAAGATTTTTCAGAATCTAAGAAAAGGCTCAGAGACTTTCTTTTACTACCTCAACACAGGCCTCTAGCTATTCCGCCTGTGTTGGACATTGTAGATGATGTGTTCTCGGAGTCTAGTCTGACCCCTGACTCTTTACCTCCAGTTCCAGTTAAGCCGGACAGATACTACAGGGCCCCTGACTCTCATAAATTCCTTTTCAAAAACCCTACTGCAGACCCAGAAACTATTTCTCAGGGTCCAAAAGGGGTCAAGGCTTTTACTGCAAAAAACCCTACCCCCTCTGACAGGGATTCTAGGGCACTGGATAGATGGGGAAAAAAGATTTACACATCTGCTACTTTGGCTATAAGGGCCTTAAATTGCCAGTTTCATATGCTCAAATATCAGCAATATATCATGACACTGCTTAAACAGAAAATGATGGCAAATTCTGAATGTGCAGAAAACAAAGAAATGCAGGATTTATTGCATGCAGCTGACCAAGTTGGAAAGCATACTTTGCAATGTGGGTTTGATTCTCTGGTGGCCTCCTGCAGGGCCGCTGTTACGGGTTCTGTCATGAGGAGGCATGCTTGGTTAAAGGAACAAAATCTCCCTGACCGAGTTAAAGCAAAATTATTAGATACTCCTTTACAACATGATACCTTGTTTGGTGTTAAGGCAGAAGAGGTGTTAAAGAAAATGGAGGACAAAGCTAAATCTATGCAAACGGTCAAGGATTTCTTACAGGTACAGACACCTAGATTTAACAGACACTGGCCTACAAAGAATTGGTCCTTTCCAGTCTCAGACAGACCTCAAAGGGGCAGATCCAGACGCCCTAGAGGCAGATCACAGCCGCAAGGATCCTACAGGTCTAAGCAGGGAAGTGCTTCTATTTCCAAAGGTGGAGAAGACAAAGCACAATCATACAGGAAACAGTCCTAATGACTTCTCCCTACCTGCACCAAGCACTTATCTTCTGGCAGCACCCTTAGGGGGAAAACTAGCACTTTTTTCCTCAAAATTGGCATATTATAACCCAGGACAAATGGGTTCTAGACATAGTGTCACAAGGCTACAAGTTTCATTTCCATACTCTGCCAAGGGCAAACGGTTGGTCAGACCTGCCAAAAAATCAATGGGCAGAGGCTCAAAAACAAGTCGCAGCTGTCATGGACATGAGGGCTATTCAACAAGTGCCACAGCGAGAACAGGGACAAGGATTTTACTCAAGACTGTTCTTGGTACGCAGAAAGGACAAAGCATGGAGACCAATACTGGACCTATCTATTCTAAACACTTTCCTGGATATACCAAAATTCAAGATGTTGACCTTACAGCAGCTGCTGGGCAGCAAGGCTTGGCTCGTGACTTTAGACCTAAAAGAGGCATACCGGCATGTCCCAGTCAGACAATCATGTAGAAGATACCTCAGATTCAAGGCTGGCTCAAAGCATTACCAATTCTCTGCACTGCCCTTTGGCTTATCTACTGCACCCAGGGTCTTCACAAAGTGCCTGGCACCAGTAATTGCTTACTGCAGACAAAGAGGAATACAAATATATCCTTACTTGGATGACTGCCTTATACAAGCAGAGAACAAGGATATTTTGCTACAGCATCTGACATTTGTGATAAGACTTTTAACATGCCTAGGGTACACAGTCAACAAAACAAAATCAAAACTAGTACCCTCTCAAGAGATAATATTCCTGGGTGCAAGCTTAAATACAACTGCCCATATATGGCTTATCTCACTCCAAACAAAGGCAACTGACTACCTATTTCAAGGAAATGGCAACAAAGGCCCAGTTATCTGCAAGAAAAATTCTGCAGGCTTTGGGCTTCATGGCATCCTGCATCTTACTAATTCCATATGCAAGACTGCATATGAGGAAAATTCAATGGTACCTAAAAAGTGTCTGGACACAACATTGCCACAGTCTGGAAACAATGATTACTCTAATTCCCTGCCTGCAGCAGGAGTTTTGATGGTGGACAAAGGCTTGTCACCAAAACAAGGGACAGCCATTCTCAATATCCCCAGCCAGGCAGAGCCTAACAACGGATGCTTCAGATTATGCCTGGGGGGCACACATGGCAGGAAGAGGCATTCAGGGCACCTGGCCCACAAACCAAAAGCATCTACATATCAATCAAAAAGAGATGGTAGCTGTTCAAAATGCCCTGACAGCCTTCAAGGACCTACTTCATCCGGGACAGCTACTGATAAAGACAGACAACACCACGGTCATGTGGTACATGAACAAGCAGGGGGGCACTCATTCTTATCCCCTGTGCAGACAAGCCATGGCTTTATGGGACACAGCATTGACTTACCAAGTTCATCTGCAGGCACAATTCCTGCCAGGAAAGGAAAATACTCTGGCAGACGAACTAAGTAGAAACCTCATGGATCCCCACGAGTGGCACCTGGATCCACAAGTCTTCAGCGTGATAACAAAGAAATGGGGACGCCCGGACATAGATCTATTTGCCTCACCTCAAAACAATCAACTAAAAAGATTCTGCACAAGGACTTATCACAGACAAGCTTGGAAAGTGGACGCCTTATCTTTCAACTGGACAAACCTGTCAGTATATGCCTTTCCTCCACTGCCTCTCCTCCCCAAAGTACTCCTAAAGGTCAGGCAGGAGAAACCAAAAATTATTCTGATTGCCCCACACTGGCCACGCCAGTACTGGTATCCGATCTTAAGGAACTTGTCCCAATATCCAGCCTGGACGTTAACTCAAATACGTCATCTACTGTCCCAGCAAAACAATCAGATCATGCACAGCCAACTCAGGACACTAAACCTGGCAGCATGGTGGATAATGTAGCCATACAAACCACACTTCTCAGTAAAGCTGTGATGGATGTCATTTTAGAAGCCAGAAGGCCTAGTACTAGAAAATCCTATGCTGGGAAATGGAAGAGATTTTGTGCTTGGAACCAAGCTCAAGGAACTGATACAGCTGTCCCAAATATTCCTCAGATTTTGCAATACTTAACTGAGATGCTGGACAAAGGCCTATCTTTTTCATCAATTAAAATACATGCCTCTGCCATTTTGGCTCATTACAATACAGAGCCACCATTCTTTTCTCATCCTTTATCAAGGCAGTACCTCAGAGGAGCCAAAAACTTAAGGCCTCCAAGGAGAATGCCAATACCTGCATGGGACCTCAATTATTTCTTGGAAAAAAACTCACCTTACCCCCTTTTGAGCCAGCTGCTACTACGGATATAAAGTTCTTATCTTGGAAAACAGCTCTGCTCCTAACAATAACTTCTGCAAGACTAGTTTCAGAGCTATAGGCTCTCATGGCTGTGGAACCCTTTATCATTTTTTATCCAGACAGGGTCTCTCTGAGAACAAACCCTACTTTTATGCCTAAGGTGGTATCCAGTGTAGCCCTTAACCAAACTATTCATTTGCCAACTTTTTATCCAAATCCACAGAACAAGGGGGAGAAAAGTCTGCACTCTTTGGACGTATACAGACAACTTAGATTCTACCTGGACAAAACTAAAGTTTTCAGAAAGGCAGAACAATTACTAGTGGCATATGCCACAGCATCACAAGGAAAGGCCATCTCTAAGCAGACTATTTCAAAGTGGATAGGTCACTGCATTCGTTTCTGCTACTCACATCATGGCAAAGCAGTGCCTATGGGCATTAGGCCACATTCAACCAGAGCTGCAGCCACTTCTGCAGCCTTTCTCAGGGGAGTACCAACCAAAGACATTTTAGAGGCTACTACTGGGAGCTCAGTGCATACCTTTACACAACATTACAATCTGCCTCTATACTCTAAATCCAGGGCAGGCTTTGCCACTGCAGTTCTGCAGGGCCTCATAGCTGCTCCTAATGCTGTTTGGCTCCAGCCCCCCAACCATAGCTTTGGAACTCAACCCAAATGTAATGACTGCAACAGTGAAACATGAAGAACATAGTACAGTTGTGTACACTTACCATAAATGTAGATATCTGAGTGTATTCACTGTTGCAGTCCAGGTTACCCACCCGCCATCCCCCTTATTTTTGCTGGAACTTATCTTTACTTCTCTAATCTATACAACCTAGGTGGTGTATTTGCTTATAGATGAAGATAAAGCTTATTTTGGTGCATGTATGTTTTATTTACATAATTTTAGCCTACCCTTTTGGGGGCACCTGACATCTGGGGCAAGAAAAACTGAATAAAATGGCGTCGGCTGCATCTTTTATACCCCTGATGACCTGACTTCAGGGAAGAGGCGACAGCAACCGACACAGGACCCAAGACTTTGGAATTCAGGCCGACTGAGTGCAACCTGCCAGCAGGATAACCCAAATGTAATGACTGCAACAGTGAATACACTCGAACATCTACATTTATGGTAAGTGTACACAACTGTACTTTTCGACACTTTCAAGTTAACACCTGGGAGTGTCTGTTCTGGACTATTCCATTTGGTATCATCTTAGTCCTATTGTGTTTACAAAATTCATGTCTGTGATAGCAGCTCACAAGAGACTGCAGGTAGCACAGCTGTTCTCTGGTTAGGATGACTTTGCTTTTAACTATCTTGTCTAGTTCTAGAGCCTAGTATTGATGAGGGAATCTCTACCACATTCACTATTATTCCCATAGTTGAGCTTAAAATCACATGTACAAGCTGCATATCTGCTCATATTCTTATATTGCAGTCAAGGTATCAAATCATGTAGAGCACGACATCTCAGATAAACAATTCAGTCTTTTATCCTCAGTACTTCATCTGTTTTAACGTCAACAAAAAACTCAGTCCACTTTTCTCTCAAGGTACTGGGTCTCATGGCAGCAGCTATTCTTAATGCCAGATACCATATGAGAGTTCTACAGTGGATGCTTTGGGCCTAGTAGTTACAGGAGGCAGAGCCTGTGTCCTGCTAAACCTGCATCTTTCAGGCTTGTAAACATCATTTGCAGTGATGGCTAGATCTGGACAATTTGGTGGGTGTATGGTGTGTCAGCAAGCGTTGGGGGTGGAGGGCATAAAGTTGCATCCCATCTGCTGGGATGCTGTGAGTTTCTGGGAATGCTCATTTCCACCAACACTTTTTGTTTACTAATCACATCCCTTGAGAATTCAGTTCTCTGGCAGATAAACTAAGAGGATACCTGCTGCTTCTACATGGGTATTTTTTAAGCTAGAGTAGCTTGGAAATCTTTCTAGAGATTGGGGAAAAAGCTGCTGTTATCTGTTTGCCTGTATGAGCAACATGAAGTATGGCACCCTCATTCCTACATCAGGGACATGGGGGACACATTTTTGCCTACAACTGGTTACTTGAACTCCTGTATATTTTTTCTTCCATTTCCTCTGATGAGGTTTTGCCTTCTGAATAATTAACATCTTGAATTGAAGGTAGTTCTTATAGTTCTGTGCAGGAATTTGCAGACTTTGTTCCCTCTGCTACTGCCTCATCTGCTGGGGAAGACCATTTTCTTAAATCCTACAAAAATTCTGTTGACCCACTTGCCAGACCAAAATTACACAGACATTTACTAACATCTTGTGTTTTTTCTACTTTCAGTAGTAATCAATACCCTATCATTTCCTAGAAGACAAATAAAATCCTTAAAAAACAAGCAAAACATATAAAGACAAATGGACTTGCTTCTCCATTTATGCCAGCGTCAAGGGTTAGGATCTAGTATCAGCCGTTGTGGAAAACTTTGTTGATAGTTTTTTTGGCAAGAGCTTTATGGCCCATTTTGTTCCTGCCTGCGAATACCCATTAGTTCAGTTTCCCATAGAGTCAGGCAGTAGGGATCGAGCCAGTTTGCTTGTCCTGAGTTGGGTGGCCTACTCTCTCCATATGGGAGAACCCCCTTCCCTTTGGCATCTCCACCCAGCCTGCTGTTGTTGCCTCTTCAGGGGTTGCATGCCTCTGCATTCTTCAAATGTTGCATGTTAAGGTAAGCTGAGACAACTTGGAACTCTACTGGATGAATACCTAGTATTCCATCTAAGTATTCTTCCATGTGGAAGCCAGAGCTACCCCCCCCCCCAATGATAGGTAAGTCAGCAGTAGCCACTTACTCCTATACATTGTGATCAGCTCCTGCAGGCATCCAAGTGGCTAATCTAACCCTGGTTATCTGTGACACAGTCACGGCTTTATTCTCTCCTGCTGCCATGCAGCTGGCTCTAAGTACTTACCGTAATGTTAAAGCTAGAAAAATGGGTACTTCCTCCATAACATATTTGCCAGCCTTCCCCTCCATGACAAAGAAGGCTCTGTTTGTTTTTTGCTATTTAACACACAGCTAACCTCGAATCTGGAGAGTGAGTGTAGTGGTGCATTGTGGAATGGTGAGGGTGCTTGGCAGACCCAGAAAGTTTTTGATGAATTGCCTTAATGTCTGTAGCATTATTTCTGCCTGTTACTGAGGATGGGTGCTTTTCCTCCAGGCCTGATGTTACAGTAAGTGCATAAATTTTGTGTCCTATAAGAAGAGATGTAGCTTCAGAAACTTCTAGGACTTGCACTGCATGCGTTACATCCATTCAACTTTCCCAGGTTGTGAGGAACCTTAACCCTTTCTCATCATTTAGCAGTTGTACCTCACTCTCCATTTCTCTGTCAAACGCAGCTTTAGAATAATGTCAAGTATCTATGAGAATTTTTAAAATTGTTGTCACAGTATTTGTCTGTGTCTGTTTCATTTTTCTCCAAGAGGTGTGCGTTTTCTCAGACATAGGAAGGTTAGAAGTTATGTATTTCATTAGATTTGTAGAATTCATAATTGTCATTTTAACATAAATAATTGCTGTCACAGTATTTGTGTGCATGTCTCTCTCATTTTTCTCCAAGACGTGTGCATTTTCTCATATGTAGGAAGGTTAGAAGTTATATATTTCATTAGATTTGTAGAATTCATAATTGTTGTTTTAACATAAATAATTGCTGTCACAGTATTTGTGTGTATGTCTCTCTCGTTTTTCTCCAAGAGGTGTGCATTTTCTCAGATGTAGGAAGGTTAGAAGTTATATATTTCATTAGATTTGTAGAATTCATAATTGTTGTTTTAGCAAAAAGAATGGAATTGTTTACTGTTTGTACACCCACTACTTCCCATTAGGCCAGCTTGGAATGGAAAACTATGTATGTTCTAACAGATTGGCTTAAAAGGCAGAACATTTTAGTTTGGTTTAGAAATAATACTAATCTTATTACTGAACCAGGTCTGCTGCTGCTTTTTTTCTGTCTGTTTGGGACTATTATTTGAATTTGAAGAACCTTTACTTTGTAAAGAAAGCTGAATCAAGATTCCTGTGTTGTCTTCATTCTGGGTTATTGACTTGATCTCCTTTTATACCTGGAATGGCAGCACACTTTCAACAGGGCATGTAAAAGGGAAAATATTGTCATCTTTTCCTGGGACCGTAAGCTGTTGTTGTAATAACCTGAATTTCTGTCATTCTGCAGCCACTGATTGCTTTCAGTAACAAAGTGGTAGTTAGGCAGTGGACTTCTGCAGAAAGTCAGTCTATTTACTTGCAGTTAGAATGCTTCTCTCATTACCTAGCTCTTCAAAGTATAACTGATTTTTTTTGTAGGTGAACATGATTTAATGGTTTGAATATTTTTGGTTGAACTTTTTATGTTTTACGTGATTTTCATCTTAAGTAAAGTGTTTTAATTTAATAATTTATGAAAGCTTTTGGCGTGTGTGTTTTAGGTTTAAAATGGTAACATCTCAGCATCAATATTGCTGTTGGTATCTTCAGTTTTGAAGACAGAGTTATACATAATTGTATGCTGATAAAATATACTTTGTTGGCTGAATAGAAGAGTATTTAGTAACTGAAGTGTTAATACTATAGTTGTCATCATGTACCATAGACTTCTCAGACTGAGAAGTCCTAGTGAACCACAGATTATTAATTAGTGTGGCGTGGCTGTACAGTGTAAAACATATTTGGGTGTGCAAGATGCCCGTAAACATCCTGGTCAAACATAACAAAAATATTGCTTGTAAGATAAATTTCATTATCTTCAGTATAAAATTGGTCCTAAGTGAATCTTCTACGTGGCTATTTTATTCTGCCATGCCATATAGATGTATGTTTGTTTAAAGTCTTCCAGTGTGACACTGGTCAGAAAAATACCCTTATTATAATGAAAATTAGTTACTTTGTAGTGACAGTCTTTAGATATAAATGCATTATTTAAAGTAGTGTGTATATTTAGGACTAAACAAAAAAACCTTAATAATATACAGTGGTAAAATTGTAAATACAAACCAAACTTTGATAAAAAAAAAATAAAAATATTTTTGCAGTGAGGCAAGCTCTGTGCACCTTTTACACTCTTGCATTTCTAAGTTTACTTGGATAAAAATGTCATTGTGGCAAGGCAAATCTTACTTATCCTCACAGTTCTGCTGCCTTAGGCATTTTTCAATAATCTGCAAGATCCATATAAGTGATTTGAATATTCCCAATTCATTTAAAAATGCTTGATGTTTAGTAGGCATACCCCTCAATTATTCAGAATTTCAAAGAATGTCCAGATTTTTGTCTCATATTTTTGGTCTGTTCCTCATAAAATTTGACAAAAAATGTTTTTTGGTGACTCATTTAGGATTGTAATCACTGAATAATGAGAGATATGGAAGGTTGGGCGCCGGGCTGGCAACTCAACACTGTAAAACTCCACTGCCAATCATCAGCGGACAGGTGATCCGCTGTGGCGACCCCTAACCGGGAAAAGCAGAAAGAAGAAGAAGATTGAGTTTCAGATTTCATATATTTCAGAAAATGGATGGTAATACAAAATGTGTTACTCTAACAACTTTCTAAGTTTATGAGTAATATTGATTTTGGAGCACTGCCACCCCCCCAATTATTTTTGCCTTTGTCCAGAATTCTTGTGCTAAGAGGTTATGTTGGTAGGTGTTTGGTAATGTGCATTTCTTTAGATTAAAATTATTTTTATCTCTCTTCATGTATTGCATGGAGATGTTCTCACCATCTGGGTATGGTAGAGACTTTTTAGTCTCTGAAGTTTAAAGCAATTTGTAACTGTCATTTTTGCTAAGTATTATACTGCATGATGCCTCTAGCCTTCTGATATTGTTTTTAAAAATCTCCAGTTTTTAAATTAATTCTCAGTAGTTTTCTGTTTAAGCAATTGCAGAACTAAAGTGTTTGCTTATACCTTTAAAACTCCACATTAGATTTATGATGCAAGGGCACTGAGATCATGGAGATGTGCTTTAAGAACGTCTATAGATGCTTATCTACATTGTGTTTATTTTTGTAGTTAAGATACTGCTTGTCTAATAAGGATGTGAAATGCATTCCCATAGACTGTAATAGATTGTTGCCATGATGTCCTTCTGCTTTCATCATAAGGATATTTTTTTTGTTCTCCACACCATATCATAGTATCATTCCCCCTATTTCACCCAGTTGTTCCCCTCGGCTCATTCATTCCTCTTGGGCTATGAGGTGAGCACCAGGACTAAACATCATAATTAGTGGTGGGGGTCAGGATTTTCCAGCTTGGACCATCTATTTTCTTGACACATGTCTAATGGTGCCTCTGGGATTGGGAATGTATTGAGCATTACACAAGACTGTCACCTCCTACAAGTAATATAAGCAGACAGATAACCTCAAGTCCTTGTGCCAGTTGTCCCCAAAGGCTCTTTGCTCTCCACTGAAGAACTTCAACAGCATATGCATTTTATAAGCTTGAGCCTGTCACCTCCATTTTTGAGAAAAATGAGCAGACTTGTCCACTTCATTTTTGCCCCAAATTCAGCTTCTCAGTTTGTGGGTCCACTAATCATATGCTCGAAGATCTTCTGCTTTGAGGTCAGACCTCTAACCTTCTATGCCATGGAGATGATGAGGTGGAGTTTTCAAAGCATAAGCAAATGCTGTACTTCTGTGGTTGCTGAAAGAGAAAAAGTATCCTGGATTTTATTAAAATCTGGATGTTTGGATAAAAAAGAGAAAGACAAAATCAGTGTATAGGAGTATAGGCAAAATCAAGGGTTTAGCAAATCACTTTAAAATATGAACTGGAATTCCTAGTAGGAGAAATTCAAGCATGTGTGTATATGACACATAATGTGTGAAAAAGATCTTAGAAGTGTATTTTGTTGTTGCTTCTGTAACTGAAAGCTTTGGTTGAGTATTCAGCACAGGAGAACTGCAGCTGGTACAAGTGGTATATTAATGTAAAGAGTATATTACTGCAGGCTGATTCATTCAAAAGTTGCTGTTTAGATGGTGGTTAGACTTTGCAAAAATTTTGTGGAAATGTCAGCACTAGCAAGTGGCTGTGCACATTGCACATTCAAGGGGATATGGCTGTGCACATTGCACATTCAAGGGGATATGGAAGTAGACACTATGCAGAAGACTACTTGTGCACAACTGTATTTAGAAAATATTATTGAGCAGTCATGTATTATTTAGAATGATTGACTTCCCTAACTGGAGTGCAACCAGCTTGGTCTCATCCTTGTACTTATAAGAGTGTTTGTAATTTTTAATCAACTTCACATACAGACTTACAGAAATATTCTGTTGATCTTGTTTTTACACCTCTCCTAGAAGCTACCAGGTATACACTAAGGTACCTGCTGACCCTGCTTGCCCCTTTTTAAAACTACAGCTCACATGTATGAAAGCAAGTTGTCATCACTGAAAACTTTTGTAGCTAGCATTCTAAACAGGCGTAAGGTGTTTGGTGCCTTCATGTCTTCTGAGCATGTAGTCATTCTGTGCAGTGTTGGAGGTTCCATTTAAACCTCTTAGGGATGGAAAAAATGAAGACAGTTCTTGTTGCGGGTGCCTAATACTTGTGATCAGGCTGTTTCAACTTGTTCTGGTTTCCTGGAATTTACAGATGGATACAAATGGCTGTGAACCAAATGTACTTATTTTTTTAGGCATAATTCACAATGTATTCATAAACAGCTTAGCAACAGAAGAAATGAACTCTCCAAAAAGGTGCCCCAGTATTGCCAAGCTTCAGGTTTGTGAGCACATCTTGAGAAAAAGAAAGCTACATCCTGAAACTGAGATTATGACTTTAATTTGAATACATCAATCCTGGCTTGATGGGAAACATCCATTTTAATTTTACTGTGGGCCGTGGTCTTTATTGCTGATGGCAAACCTGTTAGGTATTTTTTGCTTTGCATTTCTTCACCAAAAAATAATATCCTAGGTGTTTTAGATGTTATGAGATTGAATGGCAGATTGTGTAGCCTTTGTATGGTTTGCAGAAATGTAGTATAAAGGAAGTGTTCTGTTGTGAACATAAAAGCACCCTGCGTTGTGCGTGTCATGGTCACCGGGAGTGTTTTGTTTTAGGTGCCTTTATTCTGCAGAGGGATTTTTTTCACATACTGAATTTTAGTATTGTGTGTACATTTTCTGATCAGTTTATAAGAATTCTGATCTGATGTTTGTTTGCGTCTTTCGGCTTTTCCCGGTTAGGGGTCGCCACAACGGAACTCCGGTCCGGTAATGATTGGTAGTTGATTTTTACATGCCGAGTTACCAGCCCTGACGCACAACCTTCAACGAAGGTACGCCCATTCACGCATGTCTCCACGCAGAAGACGCTCTAGCTGAGAATCGAACTGGACAGCGTCCTACTGTGAGGCGACAATGTTACCGCAGCACCTTCTGATCTGATGTAAATAGAAATTAATATTATTACAGTTGACTTTTGAAGAATTTTGAATGACTCTATAGTCTTGGATTGCCTTCTACTTTCCTCATGCATCACTTTAAGCACAGTAATTTTATAGTTTAAGTAAAAAACACAGATATTATTCATAGCAGCTTATGAATTCCAAGGTAAACCTTTTAGCAAAGCAGAGAAAAGTGTGATTTTTTTTTTATGATAATTTAAACCCGGTCAAGAATAATCTATGTTTGATGCTGTGTTTGGATCGCCAGTGCACTGTGTCAAAACTGCATTCATTTGAACAGTTAGAAATACTGAATGGCTGCTGAGTTTTAGGCCTGCTCTGTTTTAGGTTTATTGATAAGTAATAGGCTAGCTGCTCTTGTGGGACATTTTAAGCCAAGCCAGCTTTACTTAATGGTGAGAATCAAACCCTTTACCATGTGTCTGTAGTAATCTAATAGATTTTGTTTTTTTTTTTTTCAAATCCAACAGCAGCTGTTTGTCTCCCTTGGTGTGTAGTCATCCTACTTAATCCAAACCATCATTCAGGTCAAGCAGGTCTCTGCCCCCCATATCAAGCAGTAGAAATTTCAGTTTTTTCTCTTGAGCACTGGGCACCCACAGACACTTGTCTGCAACTAAAGAGACTAAATACTAATTAATCCAAACCCTCCTGCAGGTCAAGCAGGTCTCTGCCCCCCATATCAAGCAGTAGAAATTTCAGTTTTTTCTCTTGAGCACTGGGCACTCACAGACACTTGTCCTGCAATTAAAGAGACTAAATACGAATTAATCCAAACCATCCTTCAGGTCAAGCAGGTCTCTGCCCCCCATATCAAGCAGTAGAAATTTCAGTTTTTTCTCTTGAGCATTGGGCACCCCCAGACACTTGTCCTGCAACTAAAGAGACTAAATACTAATTAATCCAAACCATCCTTCAGGTCAAGCAGGTCTCTGCCCCCCATATCAAGCAGTAGAAATTTCAGTTTTTTCTCTTGAGCACTGGGCACTCACAGACACTTGTCCTGCAACTAAAGAGACTAAATACGAATTAATCCAAACCATCCTTCAGGTCAAGCAGGTCTCTGCCCCCCATATCAAGCAGTAGAAATTTCAGTTTTTTCTCTTGAGCACTGGGCACTCACAGGCACTTGTCCTGCAATTAAAGAGACTAAATACGAATTAATCCAAACCATCCTTCAGGTCAAGCAGGTCTCTGCCCCCCATATCAAGCAGTGGAAATTTCAGTTGTTTCTCTTGAGCACTGGGCACCCACAGACACTTGTCCTGCAACTAAAGAGACTAAATACTAATTAATCCAAACCATCCTTCAGGTCAAGCAGGTCTCTGCCCCCCATATCAAGCAGTAGAAATTTCAGTTTTTTCTCTTGAGCACTGGGCAGCCACAGACACTTGTCCTGCAACTAAAGAGACTAAATACTAATTAATCCAAACCATCCTTCGGGTCAAGCAGGTCTCTGCCCCCCATATCAAGCAGTAGAAATTTCAGTTTTTTCTCTTGAGCACTGGGCACCCACAGACACTTGTCCTGCAATTAAAGAGACTAAATACGAATTAATCCAAACCATCCTTCAGGTCAAGCAGGTCTCTGCCCCCCATATCAAGCAGTAGAAATTTCAGTTGTTTCTCTTGAGCACTGGGCACCCACAGACACTTGTCCTGCAACTAAAGAGACTAAATACTAATTAATCCAAACCATCCTTCAGGTCAAGCAGGTCTCTGCCCCCCATATCAAGCAGTAGAAATTTCAGTTGTTTCTCTTGAGCACTGGGCACCCACAGACACTTGTCCTGCAACTAAAGAGACTAAATACGAATTAATCTAAACCATCCTTCAGGTCAAGCAGGTCTCTGCCCCCCATATCAAGCAGTAGAAATTTCAGTTTTTTTCTCTTGAGCATTGGGCACCCACAGACACTTGTCCTGCAACTAAAGAGACTAAATACTAATTAATCCAAACCATCCTTCAGGTCAAGCAGGTCTCTGCCCCCCATATCAGGCAGTAGAAATTTCAGTTTTTTCTCTTGAGCACTGGGCACCCACAGACACTTGTCCTGCAATTAAAGAGACTAAATACTAATTAATCCAAACCATCCTTCAGGTCAAGCAGGTCTCTGCCCCCCATAACAAGCAGTAGAAATTTCAGTTGTTTCTCTTGAGCACTGGGCACCCACAGACACTTGTCCTGCAACTAAAGAGACTAAATACTAATGTAGGTACTTAACTTCCAAGTGTCTAGACAGTAAAATACCTTACCTGCATTAACTTAAACAAATGTTAGTGAGTGTATTAGTACATTTCTGCTGTATAGTTCCTTAGTCAAACCTCTGTACTGATGAGTACATCACCAGGACTAAACAGTTGTATATTGCTCTCCAGTTAGTGTCCCCCCCCCCCCAACTAAAGTCAAGTTTCTTTTGAGAAATACTCAAATCTATAAAAGAGCATTTAATTTCCTCTCCTGTTTCATCTGTAACTAACCCCAGCTTTAATTCTATATCCTTTTAAGAATGTCAGGGTAAATTGGATAATGTCTACACTTGCCTTGATTTTATAGTATAAAGTAGAGTGATTGTGCAAAGTAGCATACCTTTTCTTAAGGTTCAATGAGTGGTTTCTATTCCTTTTGCACTTCACAGTGAGCGTCTGCAGAGTTCATTTAACCATTGGCTAGCCTTCTGCTTCCCTGTAGTCTTTACCCCTCCCTCCTCCAGCTCTTGTTCTGTATTGGATAGCCTGAGGTAATTTAAACCCAGAGTGCCATTTTGTTTTGTTTTTTTTTTCAAATCCAACAGCAGCTGTTTGTCTCCCTTGGTGTGTGGTCATCCTACTGTAAGTTTTTGCATTCAAGGTATGCTGTACATTGTGGTTTAATTCATAATTCTTTAGTACAACAGCTTATACTATATGTTTCTGTTATTTTTAACACTGCAGGATGCCTTTAGATAATTCTGCTTAATGAACTGCTGTCACATATGCACCTAGATATGTTCTGTTTTCCTTGTTTACTGTTATAGAGCCAGAAGGGCTGTTTCACATGCTGCATTTCACTGCTCTGTCTAACTGCATTGGCTAGTTTTTAAATACATTGAAAGTGTATCTTGCTTAATTTAGTAGAGGACTGCTTTATATATTTACATTTTATTTTTGTAAGTTGCCATAAGAAAATATTTTATGTTATCAGGTGCTGAAGCAGGAATAACCATTGCCTGATGTTTTTGTTATTGACTATTGTTAAACAAACATCCAATCTGACTGTTCACATAGCCTTCCTGAAGATACTGGAAAGAATAAATGTCTCTCCAAACACCATCATATTGGGTGACTTCAACTACCCAAACATAGACTGGGAACATTACTCAAGCCCCAATACCCTAGCCCAAAGGTTCCTGGAGTTCATAAACTCAAATGCTATGGAACAACTTGTCACCATTCCCCAAGAGGTGAAAATATACTAGACCTGATCATCACAAACATGGGGACAAAATGCTCCACACCGGAAGTATATCCCTCATTGGTGAGATCAGACCATAAACTAATCTCACTGGAGATCCACATCCGCCCCACCCCCAACAAAAAGACCACAGTGAAGAACTTCTCAAAAGCCAACTTCACACTTCTTAAGACTGGTGTGGTATCCTTCAAGGCCCCTGAGCCATTGGAAACCACAACCCACGCTGCTGAATCCCTTACAAATGCTTTCTACGAGCACCTCCAGGATTGCATGGATCAAGCAATCCCAAATAAAATCAAGACCCTTTCCACCAAAGGCAAGCGCCCGATCTGGTGGACCCCAGCCATAAACAAACTTTACAACAAGAGGAGAAAGCTGCTACAAGATAGGTGTCCGGCACAATGAAGGTTATCCTGTATTCCAAAAATGCAGGCAGTTCAATCCAAAGTGTACTAAATCCTTTTATTACATGAAAAATAAAAACACATAAACTCCAAACTGAAATCGATTGAGCGCTTTTGTCTCCACAAACGGAGACTTCATCAGAATAAATTAATGAACCTCAGCTTTCCTTTTATATTCTCCAAATTTCATTAACTTAATTAATATGATCATTAAACAATAAAACCATTGCCTTGTTGTAACTTGTTCCATTTAAAGCAGCATTCATACATTAAAAACATAATATGAATAAAAGTGCTTTTTTAATGCATAAGACAATAATTCATCATAATGTACATAATCAATAAAACCGATAAAACCGATTTTAAGTATTTTGTACTTCATAGTAAACAATAGACACTTTAGTTTCCTATTAGGAGCAGAAGCATAAGTTGTTTATCCAATCTATGAGGTATGACCTGAACTCAGGGACCTGTATTTCAAGTTTTCATATTTACCAGAAGTGAGATACAAATATTTATGAATAGTCTGCATGTCACATAAAATTGAATATACATAGTAATGTATAATAGTTATTAATAATAAAGCTTCTTAATGTGCATATACCTTGATGCCATTTTTTAATTGATTAAAACAACATAGTGTTTGTGTGAAAAATATGTCTATATTTGTGTAAATATATAATTTATTAAGGGATGTGAAGGAATTCATATACATATATAAATATTTTCATTATAAAATTGTACTATAAATATGAAAATAAATATATAAAAAAAGTGTATAAAATATACATATATAATTATAAGTATATAAATATATAAATATATAAAAATGTAAAAAATATATCAACTTTTTTTAAAAACTGTACCTCTATAAACACCAATATTAAATATAAATATAGATATATATACAAATATAAAAATAAAAACTATGTTCAAATAAACATTGGAAAAACAATTGATCATGTTATTGGGAATACTTTCCCCACATTCATTACTTTATTATGTTTATTATGTTATTTAGTTATTTTGGGGTCCGAGGCTAGGATCTTAAGTGCTGGAACAATGGAAATGTGGTCATTTAAACCTTTTCCACAACTTGCATCTAGTTTTAGCTGCCATATCATTTCTCTATATTCTACTTTGGTTTCCCAGTCACCTCCTCGTTCTGGGTACCCCACCACTTCAAGTACCCAGAATTTAAAATCAGCCTTTACACATTTCATGGCGTGCCTATATAGTGCATTATTCTCATTATGTCTGTTTATATCTCTAATATGCTCGTAAATTCTATTTTTCAACTGTCTTTCGTTTTTTCCAATATAATAACTGTCACATGCTCTACAGATCACTAAATAGACCACACCTCTAGAATAGCAACTGCTGTAGTTTTTAGCTGTTAATTTAAATGGAATACTGGATATCCTAATCTCCTTATTCTCATAGATATATGGGCATTGTGCACATCTGCCACACTTATATGTTCCATGTTTCCTGCTAGTCCCTTCAACCTGAACTCCTTTTCTTTCTATAATATTCTTAATATTGGGATTCCTTCTAAAACTGAATCTTAATTGATTCTTAAAAACTTCAGTTTTGGTTGCCACACTTTTAAACATATCCCATATTTCATGTATATCCTTCTTAAACCAACCTGTACCATAAAAATATGTTGTAGTTAAGTAAGGTGTAAAATTTGCTTCTATTCTTTTATCCATATCTATGTTATTACTATCACTATTATTTTCATTGGGTTCAGGTTCCTCTGTTTCCTGGTAACCATAATTTAAAAGTGGTATATATTTGGTACCTCTCCCTCTCATTTTATATATTTATTTTCATATTTATAGTACAATTTTAAAATGAAAATATTTATATATGTATATGAATTCCTTCACATCCCTTAATAAATTATATATTTACACAAATATAGACATATTTTTCACACAAACACTATGCTGTTTTAATCAATTAAAAAATGGCATCAAGGTATATGCACATTAAGAAGCTTTATTATTAATAACTGTTATACATTACTATGTATATTCAATTTTATGTGACATGCAGACTATTCATAAACATTTGTATCTCACTTCTGGTGAATATGAAAACTTGAAATACAGGTCCCTGGGTTCAGGTCATACCTCATAGATTGGATAAACAACTTATGCTTCTGCTCCTAATAGGAAACTAAAGTGTCTATTGTTTACTATGAAGTACAAAATACTTAAAATCAGTTTTTATCGGTTTTATTGATTATGTACATTATGATGAATTATTGTCTTATGCATTAAAAAAGCACTTTTATTCATATTATGTTTTTAATGTATGAATGTTGCTTTAAATGGAACAAGTTACAACAAGGCAATGGTTTTATTGTTTAATGATCATATTAATTAAGTTAATGAAATTTGGAGAATATAAAAGGAAAGCTGAGGTTCATTAATTTATTCTGATGAAGTCTCTGTTTGTGGAGACGAAAGCGCTCAATCGATTTCAGTTTGGAGTTTATGTGTTTTTATTTTTCATGTAATAAAAGGATTTAGTACACTTTGGATTGATCTGCCTGCATTGTTGGAATACAGGATAACATTCATTGTGCCGGACACCTTTGTGTTTATTTGGTTGCTGATGTCCTTCAAGGATGCATCTGCAGTCCTAACATATGGGATGTCCTGCCTCAGGCAGCCCTTCGGTCGGCCGGATTCCAAAGTCTGGGTCTGGCCTCGGCTGATGTCGCACTTCACCCGACGTCACAGCGGCTGTTTATTGGGTATAAAGGCATCAGCCGACGCCATTTTCCTCAGTCTTTCTTGCTGCGTGGTGCCCAAAGCAGAAGCTGTTCGCAAGTGCCGGTCGGTCAGATCCAGAGATTTCTACTACCGAAGACTTCTAAAAAGCTAAGTACCCCGTTGGGGACTCTTTCTTGCCTCAGCCGATGTCAGACAAAGTAAATAATTGTTTAACTTGTGGGAAACAAATACCTCATAAGGATTTCCACTCGTACTGTCTTCCTTGCTTAGGCCCAGACCACGACGTATCAGCTTCTCTAGCCTGTGCTTCCTTCAACCGACGGACTCTTAGACGTCGGTCGGAGTTTGCAGAGGAGTTTTTTGGTCCCGCTTTTGCATACAAAATGCCGTCGGATACTCCGACTACTCAATTAGCTAAAAAGCGCAAGGAAAAGGACCGACATTCGCGGCCCGCGGTTTCGGCTGAAACCACGGTTAGGCCTACCGCGAGTGTTTCGGTTTCGGCTGAAACAGAGTCCCCGGTTCTTCCTTCGCCCGAAAGCATGCCTCCGATAGCCGAGGCCTCACAGAGCATGGCTGAATCTGCTACTGAATTTACTGCTACAGTAGCAGGCACCCAGGATTTGTCGGACACTATTCCTTTAGACATATCTTCCCCTGCACGTGGGGCTGCTAGACCCCCTGCTTCTATGTCTATAAGGGCTTTTGCCAGGGCTAAAGCAGCTAAATCTTCTAAGGCCTTACCTGCTAAAACTCCCTCACATAGGCCTACCTCTAGTTCCCAAATTCTCAGCCTGGCTGAGGATCTCATTTCTTTGATCAGGGGATCCCAACCTCACCCAGACAGGGCCTCTCAGCCCCCTCCAGATAAGAGGCCTAGGACTGAACCTCCGGAACCTGTCTCTACAGACTACTCCTCGGATGACTCAGACATTCCAGACCCTCAGGAAGGCCCATATTCTCCTTATGAGGATTCTGATGCAGAAGACTCCATTCCTTCTGCTTCCCCTCCTGAAGAATTTTCCTTTGGGGAAACCTTGCATGCTATGAGGGAACATTTCCAATGGCAGGGCCAGGATTTTTCAGATTCAAGGAAAAGGCTAAGGACTTTTTTACACTTACCACAGCATAGGCCTTTAGCCATTCCTCCAGTACTAACAGTTGTTGATGATGCATATAATGATGCCTGTATTGCCCCTGATACTCTTCCTCCGGCCCCTGCCAAGCCTGACAGATATTACAGGGTCCCGGACACACACTACCATTTGTATAAGGCTCCTGTTGCAGACCCTGAAACCATTTCACAGGGCCCTAAAGGTGTGGCAGCTGCCTCTGCCAAAAATCCTCTTCCTTCTGAAAGGGAATCTAGAGCATTAGAGAGATGGGGTAAAAAGGTTTATACTTCTGCTACTCTTTCGGCCAGGGCCTTGAACTGTCAATTCCACATGATTCAGTACCAGGAATATTTGTTAGACCAGCTAAATAAAAAACTGTCTTCTCCTGAACCTTTAGACCGCAAGTCCCTTCAGGATTTGGTACATAACTCTCAGCAGGTCAGTAACCATTTCTTAAAATGTGGCTATGATGCACTGGAGGCTTCCTTTAGATCAGCTATGACTGGAACAGTGATTCGAAGGCATGCCTGGTTAAAAGAACAATCCTTACCAGATCATGTTAAGTCAAAACTCCTAGATGCTCCCATGGAGAAACAAAGTTTGTTTGGCTCCCCTGCACAGGAGGTTCTAAAGAAGGTGGAAGAAAAAGCAAAATCTGTCCAAACAGTCAAGGATTTCTTACAGGTCCAACCTCTGAGGTTTAGCAGAAATTGGCCTTCGAAGAATTGGTCCTTTCCAGTCAACTCCAGAGCGCAGAGAGGCAGAAATAAGACGCCCAAGAGGCAGAGGTCAATCTAGGGGTGCCTGCAGGGGACGTCAGTGGCAGCCTACCAACCAGAGAAGTACTGCCACAGATTCAACTACAACCTCTTCCACAGGGCAGACACAATGACTTGGCTCTGGTTCCGCCTACCAGGGAACAACTGGAAGCACCCTTGGGCGGAAAGCTAGCCTTATTTTCCGACAACTGGCATTACATTACAGGAGACAAATGGACTTTGCAAACAATAGACAAGGGCTACAGGTTTCACTTCCACACTCTACCAAAAAAGAGAGGAATGCCAAACCTACCACCAAGCCAAAAAACAGATGCTCTAAGACAAATCTACAACTTATTAAGGATGAGAGCTATAGAAAAGGTACCACCTATGGAACAAGGCCAAGGATTTTACTCCAGGCTTTTCCTTGTACCAAGAAAAGAAAATCAATGGAGACCTATTCTAGACTTGTCCGCACTGAACACATACCTCATTGTTCCAAAATTCAAAATGCTGACCCTCCAGCAGCTTCTTCCCATGCTGGGCAAGGAGTCTTGGCTGGTGACTCTAGATCTCAAGGAGGCATACCTGCATGTCCCTATATGACCAGATTGCAGAAGACACCTCAGATTTCTTGCAGGATCAGAGCATTATCAATTCTCAGCATTGCCCTTTGGCTTATCGACTGCGCCCAGAGTATTCACGAAATGCCTGGCATCAGTAATTGCTCATTGCAGGCTTCAGGGAATTCAAATTTACCCATACCTGGACGACTGCCTAATACAAGCGGACAACAAGTCAAAATTAACAAAAGATTTGGAAAATGTCATACAACTGTTGCAAGCCTTGGGATACACAGTCACCATGCAAAAGTCAAGACTAGTGCCATCCCAAAGGATAACATTCTTGGGTGCAGAACTGGATACATCAACTCAGATGGCTTTTCTCACAGAAGAAAAACAAAAGCAACTACCAGTCTACTTCATGACATTAACAACACAAACTCAGCTTACTGCAAGGAAAGTCCTGCAAGCCCTGGGTTACATGGCATCCTGCATAATATTGATTCCGCATGCCAGGCTGCATATGAGAAAGTTACAATGGTACCTAAGGAATGTATGGTCTCAACACAAGCACAGTCTAGAAACCCAGATTCCAATAATTCCATGCCTGAAGCAAGAATTCCTATGGTGGGGTCAGGCCTGTCAGTTGAACAGAGGATTGCTTTTCCACAAACCTCATCCAAGCCAGACCATCACCACGGACGCCTCAGACCTAGGCTGGGGGGCACACATGGTGGACAAGTGTATACAAGGCCTATGGACCCAAGACCAGTTGAATCTACACATAAATCTAAAGGAGATGCTGGCAGTGAAACATGCGATCCAGGCATTCAGACCACTCCTTCAACAGGGTCATCTGCTGATAAGGACGGACAATACCACAGTCATGTGGTACATCAACAAACAGGGAGGTACACATTCATATCCTCTATGCCGGATGGCAATGGACCTGTGGAATGTGGCCCTGAAACTCAACATTCAACTTCAGGCCAGATTTGTACCAGGAAAAGAAAATTCTCTAGCAGACACCTTAAGCAGAACTACCACGGATGCTCACGAATGGATGCTGCATCCAGATATCTTCAAAGCCATAACAAAGAAATGGGGACTACCAGAGATAGACTTGTTCGCCTCCCCACACAATCACCAATTGAAGAAATTCTGCACAAGAGCATACCACCCACTTGCTTGGGGGGTGGACTCCCTTTCCTTCAGCTGGAAAAACTTGACAGCATATGCATTTCCACCTCTTCCTTTGATGTACAAAGTTCTACTGAAGATCAGAGAGGATCAGCCAAGGTTAATCCTGATAGCTCCAGACTGGCCGAGGCAACATTGGTACCCGCTACTGAGAAGCATGCCTCGGACACACGCATGGCCTCTACCTCTATGTCCCTTACTTTTAACACAGAACAACTACAAGATCCTACATCCAAACTTGAAAACACTGCAGCTAGCTGCTTGGAATATTGCATAAAACAAAATAACCCAGGTTTATCCCAGAGGGTTAAGGACATTATCCTGGAGGCACGCAGACCCTCCACAAGGAAAACTTACTCAGCCAAGTGGAAAAGATACCTCATTTGGAGTGCAGCAAAGAGAGAAAATGTCTCATTGGCAAGCATAGCACACATCCTGGAATATTTAGCAGAACTGTTCCACAATGGCCTGTCTTACTCCTCCATTAAGATGCATGCATCAGCAATTTCAGCAGAATACAACATGGATCCTCCTGTCTTCTCTCATCCTCTACTCAGGCAGTTCTTGAGAGGAATAAAAAATGTAAAACCTCCAAGGAAACCACCTTTACCTACATGGGATCTCAACTTTGTGCTGGAAAAGTTAACACTTCCCCCTTTTGAACCAGCAGCAACAGCAGAATTACAGTTCTTGTCTTGGAAAACTGCTTTCCTGCTAGCAATCACTTCAGCAAGAAGGGTATCTGAGTTACAGGCATTAATGGCAGTACAACCCTTCCTTATCTTCCATCAGGATAGAATCTCTCTGAGAACTAACCCTACCTTTATGCCAAAAGTGGTCTCCAGAGTATCCTTGAACCAAGCGATTCATTTACCTACATTCTTCCCCAACCCACAGAACAGGGGGGAAAGACTGCTACATACCTTGGATGTGCACAGACAATTACGCTACTATCTGGACAGAACTAAGACCAGCAGAAAAACTGACCAGCTTCTGGTAGCATATGCAACAGGAATGCAAGGAAAAGCAATTTCAAAACAGACCATCTCAATATGGATAGGAAATTGCATTCGATTTTGTTACTCTTTTCATGGAAAGACAACTCCTGAAAATATCAGACCTCATTCCACAAGAGCTACAGCCACCACTACAGCTTTTCTACGAGGAGTGGCTACCAAAGACATTTTAGAAGCTGCTACTTGGAGCTCCGTGCATACATTTGCCAAGCATTATAATCTTCCCTTATACTCTAGATCCCGAGCTGGTTTTGCAACTGCTGTTTTGCAAGGGATCTTAACTACACCATCTTTATCTTAGTGCCTCCTCCCCCAGTTTGGCTATGGTTTTCTACCCATATGTTAGGACTGCAGTTGCATCCTTGAAGGACATAGTACAGTTTTGTACCTACCATAAATGTAGATGTCCGATAGGTATGCATCTGCAGTCAGGATTACCCACCCTCCTTCCCCTCTGTGGTATTCCTAGGGTATTTACCCCTCTTTTAGCTAGCTGGGGGAATCTGTTATGGTGTATTTGTTTGTATATATGTATATATATATATATATATATATATATATATATATATATATATATATATATTTATATTGTTTGCTCTCTACTGTTTGGAATTATTTGCATTTATCCAAATTTAGCCTTCCTAGAGGGCACCTGGCATCTGGGGCAAGAAACACTGAGGAAAATGGCGTCGGCTGATGCCTTTATACCCAATAAACAGCAGCTGTGACGTCGGGTGAAGTGCGACATCAGCCGAGGCCAGACCCAGACTTTGGAATCCGGCCGACCGAAGGGCTGCCTGAGGCAGGACAACCCATATGTTAGGACTGCAGATGCATACCTATCGGACATCTACATTTATGGTAGGTACAAAACTGTACTTTCTTCATTTTTTGGCTACTACAAGATAGAGCAAAATCCCTAAAAGGGAAGACATTTCTGATCAATACTAGTAAAAAACTACGATCACTCATAAAATCATCCAAGGCCAACTTTGAGAGAAAAATCGCCAAGGACACAAAAGACAATCATAAGGCCTTCTTTAGCTATGTTAGAAATCTGGGTGGAAACTCCCAGATATGCTCAGAATTAGTCCAAAATGATACAAAAATCACTGAACCCACAGACATTGCAAACATACTGGCAGACAGGTTCAGTGAAAATTTCTCCTCCCCCCCAAAAGGAGAAATATCTATCCCAGCAGAGTGTAGCCTCCCAATCATCTCAAATGCCCAGGTGAGAGCTGCTCTCTCTAAAGCTAAAAACACAGCATCATTGGGACGGATGGTGTCCCGGCTGTGTGCTACACGAACTCAATGAGGAACTAAACCCACACATAAGGCTGCTGTTTAATCTTAGCCTTACCACAGGATACGTCCAAAGAGTGGCGATGGCAACTATGGTCCCACTCCACAAAGGCGGTGCTTCTACGGACCCTGGTAATTACTGCCCCATAAGCTTAACAAGCCTGGTCTGCAAAGCTATGGAGAAGATCATAATGGAACTCATAAATAAAGACATAGGGGACCTACAGACATTGGATCCTACCCAATTCGGCTTTGTCAAGGGCAGATCATGCCTCTTGAACTTGGTCGACTTTTTTGAAACAGTCACTAAGGCCATTGATGAGGGTAAGGCAGTTCACACAGCCTACCTTGACCTTGCAACAGCTTTGACACAATACCCCACTCGGGTATCATAGAAAAGCTCACCAGCTTAAATGTCAACCCATATGTCACAAGATGGGTTGCAAACTGGCTCAAGGACAGAACCCACAGGGTTAGAGTTGCTGGTGCCATGTCAGACTCAAAGCCGGTCTGGCGGTGTCCCACAGGGCTCAGTCCTGGGCCCCCTCTTGTTCGGCATCTACTTTTCAGAAGTGCAGGCAAACATAGGAGGATTGTGGTTGACAAAGTTTGCAGATGACTGCAAACTGGGCGCCATAGTTGAAAATCCATCAGACACAGATATCCTTCAGAGAGGTCTCATAGAAACGGATAACTGGTGCCAGAGCCATGGCATTAAGCTAAACGCCAAAAAATGTATAGTCATACCCTTTGGTAAAAACAAGGTAACCCCAAGTTACCACATAGGTGGCAATCCATTAAGCACTGAAGAGGTTATCAGGGACCTGGGGACCCAAGTTGACAGTAACCTTTCTTTTGACACTCACATTGCCAAAGTGGTTAGGAGGACTTTTACATTGCCCACCTGATTATGAAGGGATTCGCATCCAGATCAAGGGAGGTCATTGTTCCCCTGTACTCCTCACTTATCAGACCAATGATTGAGTACAATGCCCCATTCGGAATGTATCTTACCCGACACCTGCAGCAATTGGAAAGACCCCAAAAGTTCCTCACCAAAAGGATAAAGGGGCTCAAAAATATGCCATATGCTGCCCGACTGAAGAAACTCCAGCTCTATTCAGTCGCATACCGTCTGCTCAGAGGTGACCTGTGCCTGACATACAAGGCCATGTCCAACCCAGAATTAATGGACATGCTCCTCCTCAAAAAATCCAAATCCACCAGAGCCACAAGAGCAAGAGACTTAAACCTCAACACGGATATAAATAGGACGTGCTGGAGGGACAGATTCATCACCCAGAGACTCCCTATGCTGTGGAACAGAATCCCGGTCTATGTAAGACAGAGCACCTCGCTGGCTCTGTTCAAGAGGAATCTTGACCAGTGGAAGGGAGATTGTAGGTTTACCCCGGGGATCATCTCTGTATCACTGCTGGACAGAGGCACGGCAAACTAATGGGTATAGTATTCTTCAACCTAAGGGGTGGTGAAAGCCACACAACTCTGGCTAGGCTTATAAATGCCCTAGGGCAGATAGCCTAGTATGAACCTATGAACCTATGTGCTGCCTTAACCTAATGCTCTCTTACATTTTTCTTCTATTTTTCTTTCAGTAATCCAAACCATCCTTCAGGTCAAGCAGGTCTCTGCCCCCATATCAAGCAGTAGAAATTTCAGTTTTTTCTCTTGAACACTGGGCACCCACAGACACTTGTCCTGCAACTAAAGAGACTAAATACTAATGTAGGTGCTTAACTTCCAAGTGTCTAGACAGTAAAATACCTTACCTGCATTAACTTAAACAAATGTTAGTGAGTGTATTAGTACATTTCTGCTGTATAGTTCCTTAGTCAAACCTCTGTACTGATGAGTACATCACCAGGACTAAACAGTTGTATATTGCTCTCCAGTTAGTGCCCCCCCCCAACTCAAGTTTCTTTTGAGAAATACTCAAATCTGTAAAAGAGCATTTCATTTAGGTTCATAGGTTCATACTAGGCTATCTGCCCGAGGGCATTTACAAGCCTAGCCCATCGTTTTGTGGCTTACGCCACCCCTTTAGTATGGGGAACTATACCCATTATTTTGCTGTGCCTCTGTCGAGCAGTGACACTGAGGTAATCCCTGGGGTATATCTGCGATCTCCCATCCATTGGTCAAGATTTCTCTTGAACAAGGCCAGCGAGGTGCTCTGCCTCACATGTACCGGGATTTTGTTCCACAGCATAGGGAGTCTTTGGGTGATGAATCTATCCCTCCAGCACGTCCTATTAATAGCCGTGTCGAGGTTTAAGTCTCCTGCCCTTGTGGCTCTGATGGATCTAGATTTTTTGAGGTGAAGCATATTCATCAAATCTGGGTTTGACATGGCCTTGTATGTTAGGCAAAGGTCACCTCTGAGCAGCGTGCGACTGAATAGAGCTGGAGTTCTTTCAGTCGGGCAGCATAGGATAGATTTTGAGACCCTTTATCCTTTTGGTGAGGAACTTTTGTGGCCTCTCCAGCTGCTGCAAGTGTCGGGTCAGATACATTCGAATGGGGCATTGTACTCAATCATTGGTCTGATGAGTGATGAGTAAAGGGAGACTATGACCTCCCTTGATCTAGATGAGAATCCCTTCATGATAAGGTGGGCAATGTAGAAGGTCTTCCTAACTACTTTAGCTACATGGGTGTCGAATGACAGACTACTATCAACCTGGGTCCCCAGGTCCCTGATAACTTCTTCTGTGCTCAGTGGATTGCCACCTATTTGGTAGCTAGGGGTAACCTTGTTTTTCCCGAAGGGTATGACTATGCATTTTTGGCATTTAACTTTAGGCCGTGGCTCTGGCACCAGTTATCCGCTTCTGTGAGACCCTTCTGAAGGATATCTGTGTCAGATGTGTTTTCTACTATGGCCAGTTTGCAGTCATCTGCAAACTTTGTCAGCCATAACCCTCCTGTGTTTGCTTGTACTTCGAAAAGTAGATGCCAAACAAGAGTGGGCCAAGGACTGAGCCCTGTGGGACACCACTTGTGACAGGCTTTGAGTCTGACATGGCGCCAGCAACTCTGACCCTGTGGGTTCTGTCACTCAGCCAGTTTGCAACCCATCTTGTGATGTATGGGTTAACATTTAAGCTGATGAGTTTTTCAATGATACCTGAGTGGGGTATTGTATCAAGGCCTTAGCCAGATCGAGGTAGGCTGTATGGACTGCCTTTCCTCATCAATGGCTTTGGTGACTGTTTCAAAAGTCAACCAAGTTTAAAAGGCATGATCTGCCTTTGACAAAGCCAAACTGGGTTGGATCCAAAGTCTGCAAATTCCCTATGTCTTTATTTATGAGGTCCATTATGATCCTCTCCATGGCTTTGCAGATAAGGCTTGTCAAGCTAATGGGCGGTAATTTCCAGGGTCGGTGGAGGCACCGCCTTTGTGAAGTGGGACCACAGTTGCAGTGCGCCACTCCTGGGTACATATCCAGAGGTAAGACTTTGATTAAACAGCTGTCCTAGCTGTGGGTTTAATTCCTCATTGAGTTCGGGGCGCACACAGCACGGGCCACCAACAGGTCCCATGGATGCTGTGGTTTTTGCTTGGTGGAGAGCAGGTCTCACTTGGGCCCTGGCGATGTTTGGGGGCTGCAATCGCTTGGTATAGATATCTCTCCTTTTGGGAGTTTGCACTGAACCTGTCAGCCAGTATGTTGGCAATGTCTGTAGGATCAGTAATCTTCACATCATTTTGAACTAGTTCTGAGCATATCTGGGAGTTTCCTCCTAGGTTTCTAACATAGCTAAAGAAGGCCTTATGATTGTCTTTTGAGTCTTTAGCTATTTTTCTCTCGAAATTTGCTTTGGATGATTTTATGAGAGCTCTTAGTTTTTTACTTATAGTGATCAAGGGTGTCTTACCTTTTAAGGATTTTGCTCTGTCTTGTAGTAGCTTCCTCCTTTTGTTGTAGAGTTTGTTTATGGCTGGGGTCCACCAGACTGGACGCTTGCCTTTGGTACAAAGAGTCTTTGTTTTGCTTGGGATTGCCTTATCCATGCAGCATATAACTAACCCCAGCTTTAATTCTATATCCTTTTAAGAATGTCAGAAAATTATACTCTCTGCCCATAACAAAGTCTACAACATAGTGCAAACATATTAAATTACAATTAAGAAACACTTAGAGTCAGTGTTAGCCCGCTTCGCTCGCCCTCGCTGCGCTCGGGCTTGCTCCGCTCCTCTCCCTGCCCCCTATTCCCACCCGCCCCCACTACTTCTACTTTTATTCTAACCCCTAATCACCTGACCAGTAGTCCAACCCCTAATTCCCTAACAACTAGCCCAACCCACTTATCCTACCTCCCCCCACCCCCCAATCCAATTACATCCCACACTGATCCCACTCTCAAAACACATTCCCAGACAACCCAACTCTACCCTCACACACAACCAACCAGGAATCCTAGTTGTACTTCTCACTTAAAGTAGTATCATGTTACCCACACTCACATCCCTATCACTAGCTCTACTATCGCTAACCTTCCTAACTTCCTTACAAACAGATCTACCGCTGCACAACTGCTATCACACTACCCACAGTAGCCCACCCTCTCAAACCCACTCAGACTTCTACATCTGCCGTACAATCATAAATCTTACAACTACATATTACTCACTAACGAAAATTACACCATCTCATCACACTAAGAAAAACTCTCATAGACTAAGCTCGCAAACAATTAATATTAAAAAACACATAATGACACTCCTACAAATTCTGCTAACCTCTGGTGACATTCACCCAAATCCAGGTCCCCTCTCAGCTAGACAAACATCTGACCTGCTAATCCTAAATCTCAACATAAGAAGTATTACCAACAAGCTAACAGACCTACATGCATTCATAGCCCACTACAACCCTGATATACTCGCCATTACAGAAACTTGACTTAAACCCAGTATCCAAGATGAAGTCTTTCTTCCCCCAGGGTATAATACACTTAGATCTGATAGAACAAACAGGAAAGGAGGAGGAGTAGCCATTCTCTTTAAAAACACCCTTAACCTCCAGCTCCTGCACACCACACCACCCACTTTTCAAAATGCTGAAGTCCTGTTTTCTGTCCTATCCATAAGAAACACCAAGAAGATCAATATAATATGCTGCTACATACTTCCAGGCAACAACTCGCTCATAATAGAAGACATCCTACACCGGACAAAGGACAATCTACCTCAGGAAACGATCCTACTAGGAGACCTTAACACTGACTGGGCAACCTGTAACTCCAGCAGCCCCTCTACACATATCAATCTATATGGGTTCTCTCAACTAATTAAAGAACCAACTAGAATAGATGAGAAAACAAAGAGAGAATCCATACTGGACTGGACACTAACCAACTATCCCAAACAAAACTATACAGTAGGCTGCCTCCCAGATGACTTAAGTGATCATCTCCCCACCTTCCTACTCCAGAAACACTCCAATCACCCCAAATCAGTAGTCTACAAATTTGTACGAGATGACCATAACCTTACCCCACGATACCTAAATACTGTCATAAGCCACTGCAACTGGGAACCACTACGGACACTCTGGTTAGACCAGGCAGTAGACTACTTCAATACTACCTTCTCTAACATCCTTAATAGTCTAGTTCCCAGCAGAAAGATCAGAGTTAAAGCCAACTACGCACCCTGGCTAAATAGGGACACCAGAGCCTTACTAAAAGCTAGAGATAAAGCCTGGAAAATCTGGAAAACTGACAAAACCCCTAGCTCCAGACAATACTATCAACAGCTTAGAAACAAGGCCAAGGCTGAATCCAAAATAAACAAACAAAACAATTTTCTTAGTGCCCAAAGGAAATATTCAAATAGTCCACAAAAATTCTGGCATGCCATTAACTCCCTACTAAAGCCAGGCAAAACCACAACCCCAGCACCCATCTCTACTAACAATACCCTAGACATAGCTTCTCAATTTAATAACCATTTTACTAAATCCATCTTAGCGCTGTCCAGTCAAATAACCGAAAACAGTCTACCTCAGTCGCAACCTAATCTATTCCACACCACCCCCCTCTATCAGCCCATCACCAGTGCCCACCTCAACTATAAAAAAAACTCCTCCTAAAACTAAAGCCAACCACACTAGCAGCTGATAACATACCTGCTGCATACCTAAAAATGGCTAGTGACTCCTTATCATATCCTGTCTCCAGAGTTTGGGTATGTAGGATTCTAGTATGGAGCGGTTGATAAGGATGGAAAGTATCTCGCATCATTCCTCTCCATAAAGGAGGTAATTCTTATGAATTCTCCAACTACCGACCTATTGCCATCCTTTGCCCCTTATCCAAAATTCTTGAGAAATGCATCCACTTGCAAGTGATGACATTTCTTAACACACACAATCTACTATCTACCACACAACACGGTTTCCGTCCACATCACAGCACTACCACAGCCCTTTTATCTTTCACTAATTATATAAACCTTCACAGGAATGATAACAAATATGTATCAACCATTTTCCTAGACCTCTCAAAAGCATTTGATATGGTCTCCCACTCCATTATACTAGACTCACTAACATCATTATCCTTCACCTCCTCTACTATAGCCTGTTTCAGAAGCTACTTGTCTGACAGGCAACAATCAGTCCACTGTGGAAAGGAACTCTGTCTACACAACTTCCAACCACCATAGGTGTCCCACAGGGCTCTATACTGGGCCCGCTGTTGTTCTCTATTTTCACAAATAACCTCAAATGCTCTACACAACATGCCACACTCATACAATATGCGGATGATTCAACTCTGATCTGCTCCGCCTCATCTCCCACCACCCTACTTACACTCACTCAAGATACCTTTATCTCAGTAGAAAAATGGATATCTGGGATCCAACTAATTCTAAATCCCAAAAAGACAAAACTGCTACTATTTACCCCTAATAGATAAAAAAAAAAAAAACTCTCCTTTACCATAACATCTAAGGACGGCACCACCATCTCCCCTTCTAACCACACCAAACTTCGGGACATTGAAATAGACAATAATCTCCACTTTGATGTTCACATCTCACATACCATAAAACTAGTACACAAAAAACTAGGCTCCCTATACAGGCGTAAGTCCTTTCTCTCACAAAAAGCAAGAGTCACTCTTGCACAAAGCCACCTCCTCTCAACTCTATTATACGCAGCACCAATCTTTACCCAAATCAGACAATGTGACCTAGACAAACTAGAATCATGCTACAATAAAATAGCCAAGTTTACTACTAACTCAACCTATAGAACCCATCACTGTGCTGCACTAAAAGAACTAAAATGGCTTGAGCTACCACAGCTACTTAACTATCACCAGCTGGGCACAGCCTACAATATTCTCAAATATCCTGAAAAAAAATCTCATTATCCAACCTACTTACTATCTATACTACAAACGGATACCTAAGATCCAGTGAAAAATCTCTCCTCTCCATCACCAAGGCTAACAATAATGCAGGGAAAGCGCTGTACTCCCACACCGTTGCCAGAAATTGGAACTCTCTTCCCCTATCTGTGTCCACTGCCCCCTCCACATCCATATTCAAAAACTCCCTCAAATCGCACCTTTTTAGTACATGGTTATGCCCTTGTATCACATAACCCTACCCATACTACTATTAACTCCCCAAATTCCTCTCTGATCACATGCTGGAGCTCTGATCCCCTGTAGGCTTGGTCATCTGAAAGGGTACTTTTAACTGTAGAATCTTACTTGATATATTTTCTTTTCTTACCAAAGTATGACTGACATTGTCTTTTTACCCATGTTCTATATCTTTTACCTGGAGTGTTTTTATTAATTCTTGTTATATTACTATGCTCAGCATACATGATGTAACCTGTTTTGTGTATTATGCTGGATGCACTGTATTTGTATAACTTGATGTTGGAGCTTTTCTCCCCGGGCCTCCACTGAAAATGGACCTGGTCCAGTCGGAATTTCCCGGTTAACAAATGTAAAATAAAATAAATAAATAAAATAAATGTCTTCTTATGTCACTGTTGCAGTATTCTTCACCTTAGGGATCTCCTGCCAAGGATAATCCAACTTCTGGCCAGTGTACCAAAGCCTTTAGATCTTGTATGTGTTGAACACCCCACGCATACTATGCACAAGATAGGTAAATGCTGGTTACATGATTGTAAGGAGTTCTCTGCTGTAATCTCTGTTTTTCGTTCTCTCCTCTTTAGATGGAGTTCCATTAACTGCCCCCTAGTATTGCTCTTGGCTTCTCACAATGATTGATATTTGCCACTTTTTGATGCCACTTAGGCAATGCAACTTTCTGCACTTTGTAATTAGCTGAATGTCTTCTTAAAATTCAGATCATATGCACTGTTATTTTGATCTAACTTTATTCATCACCTGTGAAAGAGGTCGTGTCTTAGCAAATTTAAGTATTCTGACAGCTTCAATTTAAATACTGTGTATTTTAAGTACAGGTGTTGTTGCCAGAACCTCTTTATTACTCTGTGATGCCACTGAATATTATTGCTTTGTGTATTTTCAATTAAAATGTTCCTTCAAACACTTTAAGTGCCTAATATGAGTCAATACCTGTTGATAGCACTGCAGAGCTTCTGCTTTTTACTCTCATATCCATCCATTTTACTTAAGAGCATAGAACAGAATGTATAGCATTGTGTTGCTTTATTGTATGGCCCTAGTTAAGGCGGACTTCCCCACATAATATTTCTAATGTGTGTTTAATATTTTAAGTTGTAATTTCTTGTTTAAAAATGATCATTTCAGCATCTAATTTAGTTTTTTCCCCTTGTTTATCTTTTTTCCCAAGATAACAGTAATTATTACTTTGATGGGGTCTTTTTCAGTGGGTATACAGCTGAGATGGCCTTTCTCTGAGCTATTTAACAATGACCTATTTCAATGCCCCCCCACCCCCACTGAGAACTTCTGTAGTCAGCAGATTGAGATAATACAAAATAGACTATTCAAAACTACTATATGGACTTTGAACAAATAATTTGCAACCCACAATGTGATTTTCCACTCCCTCACACATCCTCAATCTCTTATGCTGGAAAAGTTGATTTTTCTTAAAAAATGTTTTTTCCTTACCTACTGTAGAGGTTCTATAACTTTGGAGTTTGCATATATAGAGACTGTGGTTGATGAGGGGTACAGGCCTCTTCAAAAAAATTATTTTATATATGCAGAACACTTTAGACACTATGTATTTAGCTTTTTGTGATAGCAGATGAGAAATAGACTAGTTTATACCTGATAAGTTGAAATTTAACAAACAAAACATTCCAATTCATTATTTCCCTATAATGGCTTATCTACTTGACTAGCTCTCAGTGTTACCCATTTGAAATCTAGTGTCTGTTGAGGTGCTAGATACACTATGCTATTTGAGCAAAATTACTACATTTGCAATAAGTAAGCTCCCTTGGCTAGTAAAAACACAGACTGGCAACTCCTTAACAATGCAAGATGAGAGAGGTTCTGAGCAAAATACTTAATTTACAAACCATCAAAGTTTGACATAAAACGAAAATATGTTCTATAAAATTAAGAAAATGCAAAACTTGGTAAAAGTCTTACTAAATAACTGATTAAATTATACATTTCACAGAACTGGCTTGACAGATCAAAGATGTCATGGGATGGTTTCAGACAAGTTGCAATTAAATACATAACAGCTTACAAGTTAATAAATGACCAAAGTAAATACACTTACTGCATAAAGTTTTGGACTGTACATCTTAACAGTAAACAAGTATTTACAAAAGCCATAAATTAATTAAAAAAGAAAGGAAATCATATCAAAGATTTTAATTTTAAGATACCTACTATATTTTTGTGTATTATTTTCATCATCATCTTCTTTCGGCTGTTCCCGTTAGGGGTCGCCACAGCAGATCATCTGTTTCCATTTCTTCCTGTCCTCTGCATCTTGCTCTGTCACACCAACCACCTGCATGTCCTCTCTCACCATATCCATAAACCTTATCTTAGGCCATCCTCTTTTCCTTTTACCTGGTAACTTCATCCTTAGGATCTTTTCCCCAATATACTCTGCATCCCTCCTCAGCACTTGTCCAAACCAACGTAATCTTGCTTCTCTGGCTTTGTCTTCAAACCTTCCAACCTAGGCTGACCCTCTAATATACTTATTCCTAATCCTGTCCACTCTCATCACACCCAGTGCAAATCTTAACATCTTTAACTCTGCCACATCCAGCTCTAACTCCTGCCTTTTTGTCAATGCCACTGTCTCCAACCCATATAACATAGCTGGTCTTACTACCCTCTTGTAGACCCTTCCCTTTCACTCTTACAGGTACTCGTCTGTCACAAATCACTCCCAACACTCTTCTCCACCCACTCCATCCTGCCTGTACTCTCTTCTTCACCTCTCCTCCACACTCACCATTACTCTGAACTATTGATCCCAAATATTTAAACTCATCCACCTTCGCCACCTTTACTCCTTGCATCCTCACCATTTCTCTATCCTCCCTGTCATTCGCACACCTATATTCTGTCTTAGTCCTGCTGACCTTCATTCCTCTTCTCTCTAGAGCCATCCATCTCTCCAGGGTCTCCTCCACCTGTTCCCCACTCTCACTACAGATCACAATGTCATCTGCAAACATCATAGTCCACGGGGACTCCTGTCTGATCTCGTCTGTCAACCTGTCCATCACCATTGCAAATAAGAAAGGGCTCAGAGCTGATCCTTGATGTAATCCCACCTCCACCTTAAACACATCCATCACTCCCACCGCAGACCTCACCTTTGTCACACTACCCTTGTACATATCCTGTACCACTCTTGGATACTTCTCTGACACTCCCGACTTCCTCATACAATACCACAACTCCTCTCTAGGCACCCTGTCATATGCTTTCTCTAAGTCTACAAAAACACAATGCAACTCCTTCTGACCTTCTTTGTACTTCTCCATCAACACTCTCAGAGCAAACATCGCATCTGTAGTGCTCTTATTTTATTGTATTAATTTAAATATATGAAAATTGTACACTGGCATTTAGCACTTTTTGTACACATTTCTTATGCTGTATACTATAATGTGTTAAATATGTTATTTGTTTGTATTAATATTCCTTACATTACTACAAAGTCTTTATTTGTAATATTAAATCTTTAAAAATAAAAACATTAATACAAATATTGGAACTTGGGAAGAGTATTGTCTATTTGTAAAATATACTTGTTATTTTAAGAATGTATTTGTTTACCAGTCTTATGCCAAGTTCAGCTGATTGCAGTAGAGTTACCACCTGTCCCACTTTGCGAGGGACAGTCCCTCTTTGGGCAGTTGTGTCCTGACAAGACATATTAAAAATGGCAAATGTCCTGAGATTGTAGGACATAATTATGTCATATATTTTATGTAATAGTTGCATAAAACAGTTATCCTTATTCTAAAATACCTAAATGTTATAAGAAACAGAATAAGCAACTAAAATGCTACAAGAATAAGCTATTATTTAGTCAAAAAAGTTAAGTTCTATCCTTTGTACTGACCATGGGTATGTGCCGACCTGAAAAATCTGATGTTTTTTTCCGAAAATGTCCCACTTTGGCCATTTGAAAAGGTGGCAACCCTAGATTGCAGTCCTGTAGTTTCTAAACATCCAGAAAGCCAAAACAAAAATAAAAGTGCTATGTTCCAAACCAAAACATGAGTAGCCCTTGGTAGGTCAGGTGGCATGCTAAGCAGAAACATTTTCATGCTGCCTACAATGTTTTTTCTGCATTTTGCAGAGAAGGGACATTTAGGTATAACGACAGAACCATATAGTTGCAATCCATGTAGCTTTCAATATAGTTTGTGAGAGTACATGATAGACTTTGCAAACTTGTGTACATGAAATGAGAGCAGACCTCAGCAGTTCATGGACATCTTTCCAAAAATAGACTTTTCAGCTGTTAAGAAGAGTGTTTGAGTTACTCCAGTTAAAATTGGGCATGCTGGTAGTAAAAAGTTATAAGTTCTGGGAAGTTGAGTGGGTTCAGGATTCTGCAAGCCTTTAAAAGAAAAGAAAGGACAAGCAAGTTTCAGTTGAGATGCTTCCCCCTCACCCTTATTTTTTTGAGTTTGACTTGTTAATGAAGATCTGAACAATTTGATGTTGTCATGTCTTACATAAGGCTTAATCAAGGCACTATACTTGGCCTTTTTTCCAAATGCCTGCAGTTTTTTTCCAACTTCACAATAGTTCCAATTAACATTAGAGTTCCACACACAAAGATGTTAAGTATTCCATCTTTAACCTGCATGATTTCAGCATCTGAGTTATTTTTGTGACAAATGTCAGCTGAATTTCAGGTTCTGATTACAAGTCATGCAGCAGACTCCATAAATTATTCATGGCTGTTGCATCACCTTAATCCTCAGAAAAGACATTGCACAGGTATTGCAGATATGCTTGGTAATGCATTGCTGTGAAGTGTTCTGCCTTACCAGCACTGGCATAGATGACAAAGCTGTGAGATCTTTCTGGATGCCACCCTCTTCCAGGAGTGCTATATGTTTATGCTTTCATTTTGGAGACTGCAAAAAAAAAAAAAAAAAGTTCACTAGCACCGAGTTACTTGACGATCTTAAAATGATTGTCCTGTATGTCATCCAAAAGCGACAGTACCTGAAGCCAACAAGAATATGTATAACTTTCTCCCTTAGTTTTCCTTTTTGTGTGTAAAGCTTTTAATCATGTGACAACAGTGCCATTCATGAATACTGTCACATTCTGTGGTTCATTTGCACTGCTGCTTTGGGATTCATAGTTGAGAATCGGAGCTTTTCCTCTTAGTTTTTGGAATGCACACACACACATATGTATATATATATATATATATATATATATGTATATATATATATATATATATATATATATATATATATATATATATATATATATATAAAATGACTGCTAGTGGTAGTCCTTGTAGACCAGTATAAATGCTTGCTTCCATTTGCTCTTGCAACTTTGTGTGCTTGGTTGGTACAGAGTTTCTGATTGTGGCAGTGACGCATCCATTCTTACATACCTTTCATTGGCTGCTGAAGCTGAGGGCTGTCAAACACACCATGTTCCTGAGTATCTATGTCAATCAGTCTTCTGGCTGATTCTGCTTTTTAGGCACTTTAAATCTTTTAGAAAACATTGTCTGCATGTTGCGTTATTATCCTTACCTACTTATTCGTTATTTCTTAGGTGTTTTTGGCCGGCCAGATGGCTTTTGATAATATCCTTCGGGTATGATCCAGATAACTGTTGCAATGTGGCAGTTTTCCTCCATTTTGTAGAGACCATTAAAGTTGAATTAATGTCTGTGACAGTTTTGCGACAATATCTATATTTTCTTGCTAGGTGATAATGGAAAAAGCTGCATATCACAATTTGGGAAGAGTATTGTCTATTTGTGAGATATATTTGTTATTTTTAAGAATGTATTTGTTAACCAGTTTTATGCCAAGTTATAGGTATAAGTACAAGCTGGGTATATAACTGCTTTAGATTCAATGAAGGCTGTCACAATGATGCAGTACTACAAACAGAAAAAAAGCACATACATTATAAAGAGTGGGAAGAAACATTAATCATCAGAGCAGTGAATTTTTAAAACTGAGGGAAAAACAACAAATGTAATGTAAATGTATGCTTCATTGGTGTAGTGGGATACAGCCCTGACTAGAACCCAGGTAAACTAAGTTCATTTAGCTGCTGGGAGCCTATTTGGGTTGGTGTGGGAGAGAAGACGAGAGAAGTCATGAGTTTTAACCCTGCTTGTGGGGAGAGTGGAAGGGGTGTGTGTACTTAGGGCATGCTTTCAGTAGAGGAATCACTGATGGAAACTGTGGAAATACAAGGAAGGTGTCTGACCACAAGAGGGGCAGAGCCAAAGGAGGATGTCATGGGTGTAGGTGAGACTGTCCATCTCAAATGCCTGTTGTGTACCTCTAGGATGCTTGTAAGTATATGCAGGGAGAGAGAAGGCCTTCACCACTCCTGGAGTGCTTGCCTCTTGCTCCAACAGAACATTTGTAGTGTAGCACTGCATTATTAGAGTAGCCAGGGTGGAAACTCTATGGTCAGGGGATGACCAGAAGAAAAATTGCAGTATAAATAGTGGGAGAAAAGTTAGGTTTGTGTAGTCTGGTTCTGACCCACTGTAACCCTGCACATTAAATTCCACATTCCACACTGTATGCATTGTCTTGGTGTGCACAGAACATTAAAAAGGAACCATCCACAAAGTTATGCTCAAAAAAAAAAACAGTTCTCTGAGTTAACATGCATATCCTGGAAGCATACCTATCAACTGTACAGATTTTCACAGAATGTCCAGATTTTTGACTAATATGTTTGGTCTTTTCCTCATAAATTTGTGGTTTTCTAGCAAATCATTGAGGATTGAATTCACTAAATGGTGACGTGCATCTAAGTTCCAGACTTCATCTCTTTCCGAAAAATACATGATAATGGAAAAACTATTATTCTAGCAACTTTCTGAGTTTATAAGAGCAATAGTTATATTTTGTCCCCGATTTTGGGCCTCTGTACCCCCATAATTTTTAGATTTATCCAGATTTCTTGCATTTACAGTTTGAGAAGTATGCCTGGAGGAATAGAATGCCTCTTACTTCACTTCAGATGATTCGTTTGCAATGAATATGCATTCTTTTTGCATAATGTGAAATTGTCTTTGCAGATCTTCAGAGACATGCAGAAACTCATGATGGAAACACATGCCATCCTGTATTAGATCATGTAACATTACATGCCACATAGCATTCTGTCATTTCGGCCTCCATCCTCTGGCAGCACAACACTGGCATTATCTCTGTGTGGTTCCTTTGGCAACCTGATAGATGACAACAGCAGTAGCTTAATAACACATCCATTTTCCAGTTGTACCACAGGAATGGAATCTCAGTACAGCTGCCATCCTGTGGTGGCATAAAGTGAGTGGGCCTTAAAACGTGGCTAATTGCTGGTGTTGACATGCAGTGCAGCAGCCTTTTTCACAAGAAAGAAGAACATTTTAAAAACCTGCATTAAAGGCTGAGCCACTTTATGGGCATAACAGGCTGCAGTGAATATCCATGTGTCCATGCCTCTTTAAAGCATGGCACCATCACCCCCTGATTCACCAATGACCTTATGCAAATGCTGCTCTCCATTCTACAAAACTCAAACCTCCCAATTTTTCTAAAAAAAAAAAGAAATTGTGAGACCAAATTGGACCAAAGCAAAGAACATTTGCTTAAAAATATGAACCAGAACCTGGGAATAAGCAGTTGAGATAAAGCTATCAGGAAAGGGCATATGTCTTTCAAATTCATGAGCGTTTAAAAAATTGAATAATGAGGGAAAAATTTCATGACCATCATTTTTACTTAAACATGAAGAGTTCACTCATGCTAAAAGCACAAGTGCCCCTGCTTGGGGATCATAAAACCATGGTTACCACCCTAGAGTTCACAAAAACACAGTCAGCAAAGTCCATCTATGACATTGCATTCATCATTTATTTCTGCAATGTTAATGCTAGCATCACAAATAAAGCCAGAAAAAAAGAGACAGACAGAAAGACATTCCATTTGCAAAGCGAAGGCATTTTCTGCTCACAGGTTTACTTTTTCATACCTAATCCTATGGTGGAAACTGTTAGCTCTACAGGAGAATCCAAAAGTCAAAAAAAGGAAGCAGGATGAAGTGTTAGAGTATGATAATTTGTATTTGGCAGTTGCTCAAAAACTATGCGCGCGCACACAAACACACACACTAGTCAGGCTGTAACGAATACCTATCTGTGCTAGAGTTTCTGACTAGAATAGGTTTTACTCTGAAACTGGCAAGTCGACTAGAATAAACCAGATTATTCCTGCCTCTTCTCCACTGTTTAACGTCATGTAAATTACCAAATAAATAAATATGTTAATGTTCAGTACACTCCATTTTACATTTTAAAACAGTTACAGTATAACAAAGGCAAGCATGTTTCCACATATGCCACTGCTTTCAGTTCCTGCGCAAACTATTTGCATACTTACGACTTGTCGCAGTTGCACCATACGTTTTGATATAGACATGGATTTTTGCAGACATCATTTCATACATGTTAAATAACAAGAATGGTGTTAAAATGCATTTTCAGTGCCACTAACTCAAAAGCAGATAAGGTCACCATTCTCGGTCTTTTTTCAGCCTCCTCCAAATTAGAAATATGTTTATTTTCAACAAAAGTAGCAAAATACTTGGGTTTTGCATAGTTTCGTAAGTGTTCTTTAGACTTTTTAAAGTAGTTCCTTAGAGATTTCTGCTTCTGAAATGTGTTCAAAGTTTATTTCATACATTTACTGTGTGTATACCTCTGGAGCCTTGCCATTAAGATGGATGTAGCTTACTCATATTGGCTGCTACAGAAATGTGGACATAGCACACAGAAGGTGAGCTACCCATGCTGGCTGACCTACATAGGCATGCTCCAGGTAATGTGTATACACCTATGCAGTTTATGTGCCCGTAGCTTTCAATATAATTTCAATTGTTTACTTCATGGGCCCAGGTTTTCCTGAACCACCTGAGGTAAATGCTAAGCAAAAGAGACATTTTAGAGTTTGTGTTTTCCTTGTTAGTCCTGGTATATTAGTAACACAGTTGTGAATTCTGTGTGTTACTCAGTGACACTGATTTAACACCATTAATTATGATTTTTTGATGTGCTCTTTTGAAAAGTGTATTTACTCAGATTATACACTTGCGCATGGTGTATTAGATACTATTTCATTTGTCTATAATGTTGAGATAAACTGCCCTTTGTCAGCACTGGATGTAAACTTAGTTATATTATCATCATTTTTCAGTTTAAAGTGAACTTAAACACTGTTTATTACTTCTGCTCTCTAATTCCATTTCAGGTGTGGATACGTGGCATGTTGCTAGCTCAAGCAACATAGCATGTTGGTTTCAGAATGCAAGTTAAGAGTAAAACAAATGAACTGTGGGCGTATGCAGTTGCACTGTAGTATAGTGTATTTTAGGGTCATTGTGCATTGGAAGCATTGAATTGATTTTGTGTAGCGGATTGTCATTTGCTCAGGAAAGAAGACGGGAATATTGGCAGCTTCTTATGGAAAGAGGAATACTGTTTTGCAAGTTTAGTAGTTTAAAAAAAAACAGATTGGCATAATCATTTTTCTATAGGTGTAGTCTGCTTTGCTTCATTTCATCACTTGTTTACAAATCACGTTATCTTTTTCTTTAGTCCCGCCTGAGCCCCCCACCACGAGTAACAGTAATTGACCATGGACTAAATGGGGTGTAGTTACTAATATCCTCTTGCTTTCAGCGTTGAACAGAGAGATCCCATTCACTGACTTCAACTTCCATAGCAGTCTGTAATACCCCAGCATGTACAGCTCTGATATGTTTGTGTACTGTGCAGACATGGTATGGCAAGCCCATAGCCTTGTTTTTTTCTGAGATGTACACTTTTATGAGTATTTTCAGATCTGACAGCAAAAGCATCCATCTGCAGTGACAATCAGAGTGATGCTGCTGGTGGCAAGGTTCCCCCAGCTGTTAAATCTGCCCTATATCCCAGAATGCAGAACTTCTTACTGCCTCTGGATAGTTCTTCCTTGATGAGAAAACTTTCAAAGAAAAAAAGTGTCCCCAGGATGCATTTTATAGTATTTTGGGTGAATTGTTTATTAGATTTGAGTTCTTGCAATTTTGCATCCCCTCCAGCAATGTAAGCCTCCTCCCCTTGCCAATATTGAGAAGAAGACAGACAGCAACACATTCTAAAGAGTAAAGAACGCAAACTTAGTATGTTTAAAAAAATGGAAGCCTAAGCACTAGACAGCTGAAGGTAAAATTCATTGTTTGCTAGCACTCTGGGGTTAATAGTCATCTTCATCAGGAACTCAACCTTGCTTTTCACTGTCATTAGTGCCACTGTTGTCTGTTATGACACACTGCATCAGTATTAATGCCCCAACATGATACCATTTTTTTCTTGCTTTTAGACTAATGTGGCTTCTTCAGCATCAGTGGTCCAGTGTTGGTCCCTGGCATCAGTCTATTTGATATCTGACTCATTGGTGATAACTTTGTTTGACATCTGTTCTATTTTCAAGATTTATCTGTTCTTTGCTCCAGTTTGTTACCTACATAGACCTACCTGAGATTGGTTATCCTAGCGTTGCATCTAGTAATACATGCATCCCCTGTTGGTCACACCTCCTCCACTCCCAACTATTTTGCATTTTTAGTTGCACCTTTTTTCAGCCTAAGCTAAGGTTCATGTTATCAAAAAATCTGTGGTTTCTCTGGAGCAGAATCTGGGCTTTGAATAAGGTCTAAGAAGTACTTCAAAAAAAAAAAAAAAAAAACTTGTCATTTGTAGCCATAATTGGACCCAGTGACTGAAAATATGTAAGAGGGTAGGACTGGTTAATCTCCTCCTGATGACCTCATATTCAAAGAAATCCTACAGATGATGTGGGTTACATGTATGGGGAGGTAACCCAATAAATGGCTGTCATTTGCCAATGCACTAGCCAAACAATGTGAAGTTCCTTTGCTGTTTGTATTTGAGCAAGTATCACATGAAGGGCATGAGAGAAAATGGAGAAACCATCACAACATCAAGGTATATATTTGCATACTTTACAACACCAGTTTTCAAGAATGTAGAAGACGGAACAATGACCTCTGTATAGTGCAGCAAAAAGCCACAACAGCAAAGTACAGCTGGAAGCCAGCAGATCTCTCCTGCTACATTCCAGTAAGGTCAGTCATCCATGGGTCAAGTTCTCCAACATTTTCCAGTATGCTTTTGTCAGCCCAGTGCAGATAATAGCACTTCTGACTTCTCCCAACCACCTCCCTTTGAAAGCGGTCTTGGGGAAATTTTGCCTCCATGCCTTTGGCTGGCAGTACATTACTATGAACTCATGGATGAGGGGGGTAACAGATCAAGAATATACCAACCCTTTACTTTCCTTTCTTCCCAAATGATTCCTTCACTCCTCTTGCTGGAATTTCCTCCCATTAAGAGAAGTTTGGTAAGGCAGGAGGTGTGAAAACACCTGAAAACAGCGAACCATCCAAGAGATGCCATTAGTCCACTAAGCGCACTGGTATTATTCTAGATTTTTTAAATAAAATAAAGGGCCTTCCTTGGCCCATTTCAGAGTTAAGCATTCTCATTTACTTCATTTCCCAAAAATCCTTTCACTTGATCATTCTGTGTTCACTCCTGAATTTCGTATCCACAAAACACTAGGTGTGTTGTTTGAATGCTACAGGTTGCTTACTTTCATGTCTGTGTAACAAAGCATTTCATGGTAATTGCAAAATATTTTATTGCTGGGCAGCAGATCACAAGAATGATCCCATTTTGGCCAAATCCCCAGGTTTTTCATTACCTCTCTGAGATGTTTAACTAAGATGTTTATTCTTTACATAGAGTACATTTGGCAGCAGTTTCCATTTCTCATGTGTGCCATGACTCTGTCACTGGCTTCTGATAAAGTAGCTTTCTGTTTCAATTTCACTATTTGAGCTAGTACCCCTTGGGGCATTTAGGTTATGCTAAAGAAGCTAACTATTCCTTCCTCTACCTGCTTTTCAGAATAATTGTTCCTGATGGCTGGGATGTGCTAAAGTAATTTTTGAGTTTCATCTTTATTCTTTATAAGGAAAGGGTTTCACTTAAAACTAACTCTTGTTTTATGCCCTGGGTGACTAACAAGTTCAACTTGAATTTGTCTCTCCTGTTACCAGCATTTTACCCATGTCCATGGACACGGGTAACTATAGACACATAATCCTGACCAGCCCCATCTTTAAGGCTATGGATAGGATCATTATGTAATAATAGGTAACCTACAAACTCACAACCCAGGCCAGTTCGGATTCATCAAGGGCAGGTCCTGTCTACTTAATCTAGTTTACTTTTTTGAGAAGATTACTGAAGCAGTAGATGAGGGTAGACCAGTGCATGTTGCATATGTAGACCTTGCAAAGGTATTCAGCACCATCCTACACTATGGAATCATAGACAAACTCTCCTTGTGAAATGTAAATCCCTATGTTACACGTTGGATAGCAAATTGGCTCACAAAATAAAACCCAGGAAATTAGGTTCTACTCCAAAAGACCTGTCCCAGGGGGTATACTCCAGGTTCAGTCCTTCGGCCACTCCTCTGTGGCATTTACGTTTTAGTTGTCAGAGCAAATGTAATTGTTTATGACTAACAAAATTTGCAGACAACTGTAAACTTGGTGCTAACATAAACTCTACAGAGGACACCAAAATCTTCTAACAGGGCCTTTCCTAAGCAAATAGCTGGTGTCAAAACCAGGACTAAAACTAAAAGCCAAGAAATGTATAATGTATCCTTCAGTAAGCATTACTTTCCTTGTAACCATCACATAGTCATCACATCCTGAAAGCTGATCCCGTAGTTGGTATCTGGGAACCTATGTAGACAATGAAGTCTGCTTTGATCTCCATGTATTCACTGTTGTAAGGAAGTCCTTTTACCATGCACAGCTCCCAAGTCAAGTGATGATGTCACTCCACTGTACTCTGCTCTCATCAGGCAAATAATTAAATAGGGTCTGTATCACCAAATCAAAAAGACTGGTGATCAAACGGCATTTACATCGGAAATTACGTTCATTAAGGTGTTTATTGTGAGATAACAGTACAGTGAAAATCAGAAAATACAGCAAAAAAGATTAATTTGGTGTACAAAGGAACAAGTAAGCCCATGGAAATGCTTAAGAGTTAGTGTTAGCCCTGCTGTGCTCCCCTCCCTGCCCCCAATTCTCACCCACCCCCACTACTGCTACATTTAAACTAAACTTAGCCACTCCCCTCATGCTAAGCACCAGTCATTGAACTGCCCTACCCCTATACACATTTCCTTCTCCGTTACTCCACATCCGGTTAGCACAGTCATCCATCAAAATTAGGCCAACCCCCCAACAAAATGCAACCAAGTGAAAAAATACTAATCACCTTAATGCCTATACTGTTTCTATTTTATTTAATTACTGTCTACGAACAAACACTTGACCATGGTATTCACTACCCAAATGGTCAAACAGACACACACAACTTCACACATAACACCAAACACTTTGCCATCCCCAGCAGACCAAACATATTAACCTGAATAAAATATCACCCCTGTAAAGCCATTAAACACAGTACTAAAGACGAAGACTATATAAAACTCATAAACAAACTCCTAAAGCCTAGAATATCCTGTCACTATAACCTAACAACACACGGCGACCTCCATCCAAACCCTGGCCCTCCCACAACCAATAACCTCGACTCCCCCACCACAACCCCCACAGTCAGACTACCCCTCTTCACTCCCACTAGTTCCATCCTAGCATTTCACCTAAATATTAGAAGCATTAACAATAAGATTCCCAACCTACATGCCCTCCTAGCAACCCACTCCCCAGACATAATGTGTCTTACTTAAACCTGGCTAAAACCCAGTACTACCAACAATGAGATACTACCCCCAGGATATAATATCCACCGGTTAGACCATGCTACAAGGAAAGGAGGTGGGATAGCAGTCGTTTACAAAAATACTATAACTTTTAATAGAGACACCATTTAACTACCCCAATTCAATAATACAGAACTCCTCATAACCAAAATACAGATTAACCAGCACAAATGTTTAAACATTGTCTGCCAGGCAACAACATAAATACTCTAGAAGATATCCTGTACTCGCTATCCTATACCTATCCCCAACAAACCATAGTTCTAGGGGACTTTAACACGGACTGGCACCCCTGCTCTTCTGAACCCCCCCCCCCCACTCCTATAAAGTTATCTGGGTTTAAACAGACCATAACCCTCTCCCACTAGGATAAATAAACCAACCAACAGGGAAAGTTTCCTAGATTGGATCCTAGTTAATAACCAACCCCAAATTTATACAGCTGGCACTCTCCCTGACGACCTTAGCGACCCTTTTTCTAACTTATATCATAAAACATAAGGTAGGAAATTCTCACCAGACTAAATATAAAACTGTTAGAAACAGATAAAACCTTGTCACTGCAATATTTCTAAATGAACTACAAGCAGCTGACTGGTCAAAAGTAAAACATTTACCATTAGAAGAGGCTGTAGCTCACTTTAACACTAAGTTCCTAAGTATCCTTGATTCCCATGCTCCAGCACGTATAATAAAATCTAGATCAAATACAGCACCATGGCTCACAAAAGATACCAAATCTAAAATCAAAACTAGAAACAGAGCCTGGGCCAGCTGGAGAACAACCAAAGCCCCACTCGACCATCTAAAATATCATCAACTCAGGAATGACACAAAAAAATCTATTTTACTGGATAAAAAAAGCTTCTACCACAACCTCCTACAAAAACACCAAAACAACCCCAACAAGTTCTGGGCAGGCTTAAATCATCTACTTCATCCAGGTCATTCTACTACCCCAACCCCAGCTAACCTTACCCATAGTTCCCCAGAGGCCATAGCCAGCACTTACAACAATTTTTTCACTGAGACAATGTAATCCCTATCAAATTAACTAACATCCACAAACTTCAACCACATGCCTAATCTATCCACTAATCACCCCGAATTTAGCTTCCAACCAATTTCCACTAGTTTTATCAAAACTCTTCTAAAAATACTAAAAACCTATCACCCTCGCTGCTGACCTCCTCCCTGCAGAGTACCTACAGATAGCTGCAGATGCCATTGCATATCCCATATCTATCCTTATTAACAGAACCTTATCTGAAAACGCTATCCTCTCTCTCTGGAAAATATCCCACGTCATCCCACTTCATAAAGGTGGTAGGTCTACAGACATATCCAACTAAAGACCCATTGCCACTCTTTCCCCACTATCCAAAATAATGGAGAAATGTGTGCACAAGCAACTAATGCAATACCTTATACAGAATAAATTGCTATCCAACTCTCAGCATGGCTTCAGGCCGTACCACAGCACCACCTCAGCCCTCCTTTCCTTTACTAATGCCATAAACCAAAACAGAAATGACAACAGGCTAATCTCTGCCCTTTTCCTTGACCTATTAAAAGCCTTTGACATGGTCAACCATGAACTTTTCATACTGTCTTTAAAATCTGTTTCCCTCAATAAGCACGCTATCCAGTGGTTCCAGTCCTACCTGACTGGTAGACAACAGGCAGTACTATGGCAGGGTAAACTCTCCAATCAGCTGCCTGTCACACTTGGTATCCCTCAAGGCTCGCTACTTGAGCCGCTACTCTTCTCTATTTTTATCAACAACCTTCACACTGCTATCCCTAAAGTTACCTGTATTCAATATGCAGATGATTCCACTCTGATCTGCTCAGCCACCTTCCCATCCGAACTGCAAATCTTAACCCAAAATACATTTAACACCATTGAGAACTGGCTCACCAACCAACACCTACTACTGAACCCCAATAAAACTAAACTTCTACTCTTCACCCCCACTAATAGATCTGCCACATTGTCATTCTCTGTCACATCTAACAGTGTCACCACTATCTCCCCAGATCAACACACTACACTTCTAGGGGTTATCATAGACAATAATCTCTAATTTGACCTACAGGTCAAGAAAACCGTACAAACTCTCAATAAGAAGCTAGGATCACTGTATAGAAACAAGACCCCACTGGCTAGGACTGCAGTCTCCCGATCACACCTACTGTCTACTCTTTTATATGCCTCACCTCATCTCAAACCTCAACAAAACCGAACTAAGTAAGCTATCCCATAGCTACAACCATATTGCCAGATTTGGCTCCACCTATAGAACCCACCACTGCCAGAACCTGAAACGACGAGAATGGCTAGAACTGCCCAGCTTAATACAATTCAGTCAACTCTTAATAGCACACAAGGTTCTGTACACCCTTAGGATACCCCCTCACTAATAGATATTATTAAGCCATATAACAACCTGCGATCCCTACGGTCAGCCGATAAATTACTGGTCCAAACCCACAAAGCTAATAACTCAGCTGGTGAATCCCTGTTCGCCAACTTTGTTGACAAAACCTGGAATTAGTTGCCAAACTATATAACTCTGCAATCCTCCAAAAGTCTGTTCAAAAAAAAAAAAAAAAAAAACCTCAAACAGCATCTCAAAGTGAACTGGCTATGCCCATGTACCAACCCTGATTAAGCTATAAACTGATAGCATAATCAGTAATTATCATTATATGTAACTATGCCACCAAGCTCTGTATCCAGTCTAACTTGTAACTGTGTCTGTCCATGAGAATTGTGAAGTCCCTATTAGGAAACACTACATAACCAATGTATATAATGTAAATAACCACTTTGTTTTCATATATTCTAGTTGTTTTTTTTTTTTTTTTTAACTTCTTGTGTAATCAATGTATGTTTTGTCTATATGGAGTTGTTTTTTAACTTCTTGTATAATCAATGTATGTTTTGTCTATGTGAAGCTTTTCTCCCCGGGCCTCCGCTGAAAATGGTCATGTATCCAGTCAGCCTATCCCGGTAAACAAATGTACAATAAAATAAATAAATAAATACAAATTTGCCCTTTTCTCACTGTAGTGTGAACTCGGAGTTGGCATATATAATTAGCGGGGTGTGCAGACCCCCACAAGAGCATCTTCGGTAACCGGCATTTTCAATGTAAATGCCGTTCGATCTCCGGTCTTTTCGGTGTTGTGATATAGACCCATTTAATATAATCTCCCATTCATTATGCACCAGTCTAAATACTTGTCACAGCTGGAGCAACCACAATGCTTTCTCACTAAAAAATCCAGGGTTTAAAATGCAAAAAGTTTGCAGTCCATTCTCAAGGCCTTGTTCCTCTTCTCAGTATCTTACAGACTATTTAGAGGTAATGTTTACCTGGCTTATACCTCACCATACTATCTGGCCATAATGTCAAAGCTTTTAGGTTGCTTTAAGGTACACTGTGCATCACACATATGCACCTACTGGCAAGTGAGGTGGTTTTTAGTTGTGAAACTGTGATTTTGTACTATTCTCAGAACTTTGTTGCCCTCTGGCCAAACGCCATCTCTTGATCATTGGTCTGAACACCCATTCTGTTACTGGTTCACCAAGCCATTGCAGAGAAGTGCCCCATTGGGGTTTATTGTATCTTATCTTCTTTTTATATTTTATTGCTTGTGGGGTTTCATGTCATCCAAGAAGGGTAAATACCAGTCTGGGAGACGGATTCTCTATAAAGACCATCACAAGCAGTGCTTGTTCTGCCTTGGTGCTTCCCATGACCATACGTCCTGTTTAATCTGTCAGGCTTTTGTTCCCAAAACTCTCTGTAGTAGACTTTTTTTTCTTTGACTTTGTATCTAGAGAATCAATGTCTTAAGTTTTTAGCTAAAGACACAGTGAAAGGAACTTCCTGCTCCAAGGGATAGCTGTCTGTAAAGAAGAAGGCCAAGTAGTCTAGGTCGGATTCTTCTGTTGTATAGCCTCCACCAGACATCACTCCCAAGGTGAGTGAAAGCCCAGAGATTTGCCCATCTACGTCATTGGATTCTTTGGCCGTGACCAGTTTAGAGTCTGGTGGGGATCCGACTTTAAGCACATTCTTGGAGGCCTTGCAGACATCTGCATCAGACATTCAAGTGGAACAGTGGCTGATTATTTCCAATGTGCTGAGGTTTGTTCCTCAAATTTTAGTTAGGGAAGAAGTTCCTACTACAATTATTGAATATCATCCAGCGTCGGAGCCTTCTACTGAAGGTAGACGTCCCCTTAAAGAAAAAGCACAAACTAAGCATAGTACTCCAGCTCCTAAGGACCCACAGAGTGAATGTCACAATTTTACTCCGGGGTTGTTTAATGCTTTGATGGCTTTAAAACCTCCTCAGGGACTTTTTTCCCAGCTCCCCCTTGGTCCTCTACTCCCCTTAAAAGACACAGGGAACAGGATTCCTCTGAGGAGGAGGTGGATTCAGATGAGGAATCCCTTGCTTACTTCTCTCAGATTCCCTCTCCTTTGGATTTTGGATCTGAGAAGAGGAATCTACTAGCTCTGATACTCATTTTGAGGAACTTTCTTTTGGGGACACAATCTCTAGAATGGTGGAGTTTTTTTTAAATGGGATTGTTCTCGGGTTTCTTATGTTCAGAAAAGGCATTATGAGCTCCTGCAGATGGACTCTCACAGGCCTTCTGCTGTACCTCCTGTTCTGGCTGCATTGTTGGATGCCTCTTCTAATGCTTCTAACTCCCAGTCGCCTTCTCCCAAGAAACCCAATAGGTTTTATAGGGTGTCTGAGGACTGTAAATTTCTTTATAAGTGCCCTTCTGCTGACCCCTCGGTTTTGTCTGTGGCTTCTGACAAGCCATCTCAGTTGCTTCCTTCTCCAAAGTTATTGTCTTCTCATAAACATAACAGAACTATGGATATTTGGGGAGAAAGGTTTACACCTCTGCTACTTTAGCTTTTAGGGCTGTCAGTTGTCAGACCCATATGTCTAGGTACATGTTGGTTTTTCCTTTCCAGGCCTGTCAGGTAATTTCTGATCTTCCAGACTCTAAAGGGAAAACTTCTGCCCTTTCCTTGTTTGGGACTTCCTCGCAGGTGGCTCATCATTCCATCACATTTAGTTATGATGCAGCAGATGCTTCCTCTAGGGCTGCTGCCTTTAGGTTTGTGATGAGGAGATATTCTTGACTTCGGATTCAACCTTTGATGATATTAAGACCAAGTTGATGGATGCTCCTCTGGGTAATAAACACTTGTTTGCCAAAGCTGCCGTTGATTTGTTTAGTCTCCTTCAGGATAAGGACAAGGCTTTACAGGAACTTAAATATGTTTTGTTTCTCCTGTACTTACGTTTTAGGGAAATTACCCCAGTAAGTCACCCTTTGTTCATAGCCAATGTTGCCCTCCCAAGGGCAAGAAAGGTGGGAAATGGGCTCCTTGTGCTAAAGCTGTAACTGTGTTAAAGCTCGTCAGGGGATCCCTAGTGTAATGAATACTGCAACAGTGAATTGAAGGACATCTACTGTTATGGTAGGATTTGATACAACTGTACTTTTCCCATAAGGTGATCATCCAGAAGGATTAGTTATGAAATTATCATAATGCTACACCTGTAAGCAGAAGTCCCATTTCCTGTAACCAACCCTCCCTCCAGCTCTCAGCATTTGCCCTATGGCCTTTTTGATTGAGTAAATCATAACAACATAATCTAATTTTAAAGCCCCGCACTCAGTCCAAAACTAAAGGGAGGCAGTAGAGAGGAGTGGGCAGAGTTGACAGCCTGAGAAAGTTTCACCTACCAACCAGTCTGTACATCAGAAGCATAAGTCCTATTTTTACATAAAATGAACTTCTTGTTACAGTAGTCTTGCTTAAATAGCTCTACCTTTTCATTTATTTTGTCTTCAACAACCTTTTTTCATGTAGTATGCATGGATGTACGTCACATTATTTAGAACCTTTACTTTTTATTTAACGTTTTTTTTTTAACTGGACCATTAGGGACCCTTTTCAATCACAGCCTAGTTATGCAGAGCAAAACATATAACGACCAGTCTTCCAAGCTAGAAAAGTCAATCCAAGGGAATTTAAAGGTGTAACTGCAGAATGCCAGGAACCTCAACAGGAAACACCATTCCTTAGAGCTGCCCTCACCTTGGAGAATGCAGACATGGTTTAAAGCTGTGGAGACACCCCAGTAATGCAGGGATACAATGCCTCACACACATTTCAACCAACTATTGCACAGGGAGGAACTAAAGGTGGAGGTGTCTTGATGTACATTAAAAACAAATGCACCTCAGGGTTGGTCAAACAGGATGATGCTTTTCAGCTTCTCCATGTTTAAATTAAAATAGGTAGAGTCCCATATCACGGGACTGAGATGGTGCAGTGGTGCAGCAGTAGCATTATCGACTCACAGCAAGAGGTTTTCCAGTTTGATTCTCGGCTGGGGTGCCTTCTGTGTGGAGTGTGCATGTCCTCCCTGGATTCGTGTGGATTTCCTCCAGGTGCTCCGGTTTCCTCCCACATTACAAAGACATGTGCCTGGAGCATTTCTCCCCAGGCCTCCTCTGAAAATTGGCTTCATTCCAAGTCGGACTTTCCTGGTTAACAAATGTTAAATAAAATTAAATAAATAAATAAAAAATATCCTTACAAACTATATTTCACTCTGTACAAACCATGAAACCAGTAGCGCATACTTAGACTTATTGGAGAGACTTGTCATTCAACCCAGTACCGTGTTAATGTGGGACTTAAATTACCCTCTTATAAAATAGGTACCGGACATGGCACCAACCTTTTGGGCCAGAGATAGCTGGACTTTGTAAATGCAAACACCCTGGACCAGTTAATCTGTTTGCCCACTAGGGGTACACACAGATATGGGAGAATGATTCACAATAGCCTACCAGTCTGAGAGCTGTGCCACATGAATGGAGGGCTACAGCAATCAATCCTGTGTACAGAGGTGGTCTATAAATGGACCCTGGGAACTACAAACCCATAAATTTGACTAGTGTGATATGCAAAGTCATGGAATGAATTGTCATGGTTATGATTAATAATGACCTAAGAAACCTTCATATTCTAGATCTAACCCAGTTTGGCTTCATCAAAGAGAAGTCATGACTACTTAACCTGGTGGACATCTTTGAAAAGGTCACCATGGTAATGTATGAGGACAAAACTATGTATACTGCCTAGCTTGACCTAGCTAAGATACTTACTACAACACCACACTTGGGCATCGTAAACAGACTCATGGAATTAGGCATTAACCCCTATGTTACACTCTTGAGTATCCAGTCAACTCTCAGAGGACCCAGGAAATTAGAATAGGGGGAGACCACCTCCTCAAAGATGCCAGCCATGAGCAGAGTGCCTCAGGACTCTGTGCTGGGCCTGCTCCTTTTTTACAGTTATCTTTTAGAAGCCAAAGCTAGCATCAACAGCCTCTAGCTGACCACGTTTGCAGGTGAGTGCAAACCAGCGGTCAGAGGACCCCCCCCCCCAAAAAAAAACATTAACATCTTCCAGGAAGAACTAACGCAGACAAAGGACTAGTGCCAAAGTCATGGCTTAAAACTCATTGCCAAGAAATGCATAACCGTATACTTTGGGAAGTCAGCTACCCTGAGAAGCTACATCATTGATAAATACACCCATAAGAGTGGACCCAGTAGTCGGAGATTTGGGGATGTGTGTGGATAGCAACCTAGCTTTTGACCAACAAGTGTCTAAGGTAGTAAGGAAGTCATTCTTTGTTGCTCAACTTATAAGCAAGAGCAGTGGTTCTAGGTCCAAGGAAATCATCATTCCTCTGTACTTGGCCTTCATTAGATCCATCATTGAGTACAATGCCCCCTTCAGTATGTACCTGACTAGGCACATGCTGCAACTGGAACATTCACAGAGATTTCTCACAAAAAGAATGCAGGCGCAAGCATCATGTCCCCTGCATATCACCTCAAATCTCTATCTCTGTAGACATTTTAGGGAAGATGTGTACCCGGCATAAAAGGATTCCTTGGATCCCACTCTGATGGACCTTTTCCACATCTGCAAAACTAATAGATCAGAACTAGTCAATCTAGGGACTTGAACCTTGTGACATAAAAAGGAAATGTTGATGGGCAGGTATGTGTCTCAGAGAATTGCTCTCCTCTGGAATAGCTCCCATCCATGTTGAACAGAGTTCTTCGCTAACCTTATTCAAGCATAACCTGGATCAGTGGCTGGGAAATTAGAAATTCACCCCAAGTCTATCACCTATGTCTCTAAGGGACAGGAGGAAGCAGTCTGTAAATCATGCCCTAGCTTACAGATAACCCTTAAAATGACCTGTAAAGCTCAAGAAACGTGTGGTTTACATTTAGGATGCATGGCTAGAGTTATAAAGGCCCTAATGGTTATTAGCCTAGTATATGCCTATGAACAAATAAAAATAATAAGATACACTAATGTACAGATAGCAGCAATATGTAAGGATCAATATGAGGCAAAACCCAGACACAACCATGTAATAACAAATGAAACAATGTCAGATATGCAACAGGGAACGCAGTCCTACAGATAAAAATAAAACAGTCAGTATGCTAGATATTTGTACTGCCTGCACTCTATTTGCTGTTGTAAGTGCACTTTAAGCTGGTTGGTGAAAGTAATAATAGAGCTGACAAAGGGTACTTGCGAGTGAGCTCCTAGTAGACAGGTCGCGGTACAGGAAGGCTGTGCCAGCAGACAAACATGAATAAACTGGAATGATAGATAATTCTGCAGTAGACTTGGAAAATCTGAGAGACTTCAGGTACTGGCTGATCGAAATAAAGCTGTGTAAGGTCTTGCACTTTGACCTGCAATGAATTTTAAGATTTTGGCAACTGGAAGCTTACTAGCCTGCTCAATCACAAGCAAGTAATGGAGTGTAGTGATGCTTCCAGGAATAATACAACAGATGTGACTCTACATTGCTTGCAGTTTTTTTTTCAGATTTCTGTTAGATGTTGAGTTGATAATGGGATGAGGGTGTTTCAAAGGATAGTAAAATTACTCCATTGTCAAAGGCCATCCTGCCCTGTTTAGTAAGCAGTCTGAATTTCTGGTTCCATTTCTAGAGCATGGATATAGTAAACTCTCACAACTAAATGTCAATCCCCTGCAACTCATTAGATAGCAAATTGTTTCAAAAATAGAATCTAGGAAGTTAGGGTGGGCAGTTATACCGCCTGTAAAAGGCCTTTTAGAAGTGGTACACTACTGGGCTCAGGTTAAAGCTAACATTAAGGGTTCCTGAGTATCAAAACCATTGCTTTGGTTTTGTTGAAATTGACCTTTAAGTCTTGTAGTTTTGCAGGGCTAACACAGCTGAGCCAGGGTTGAGTTTTGTGACTAACAGATCTCAGATTGTGTGCCTGATTCCCAGAGGACAGTGTCATCAACATGTTTTTTTGGGAAATAGAGTGAAGGACAAGCAGCAATACTGCAAAAAGAGTTGTGTAGAACACCTGACTTCCCTAGATAGAGGGGAAACCGCATTTGAGAGGACACTTTAGCCTGCCATGCAGGTAATCACAGAACCAGATTGAAATGGCAGGAGTAGAGAGAAACATGCAAGGTAACATTAGATCATATTGACAGGTTTTATTGTTAATTAATGTGAATGACATTTTAAAAGTGAGGATCTGCTATAGCTTCTGTCTTTCTTTTAGCAGGTACCCTCTAGCATTCAAGGTGATTATTTCAGTGGCATTCTTGATTGTGAAACTGTCATAAACAAAAAAGGAGTAACTGACTTTATAAGTTAACTTGTCTCCTTCCTGTATAATCACAACTGTTAACGAACTAGATGTAATTGTGCAGATCTGAAGGAGGAACTAGGCTATGTATTTTTTCTTGGTGTCACTAAATGTCCTGTTTGACCAGTGACATTTAATTTGTCTGCTGAACTCGTTTCCATTTTAATAACTTCTGAGTTCTTGTCATTGGGAACCACAGATCATATGCTGTAAGAAGCTGTGTGTAGTGGAATAAAGTTTATTAGAATTAGAAATCCCCATCTGCAACTTGTTTTGTTTTTCTTAGTAAAAGTTTCCTTAACATGTGGTGTTTGATTTTTTCAAATGTGATTCTCCAAACTTTTAGACTTGTTGGTGTGTGTATGCCTTTCTGTTTTACAAGTAATGCTTCTTGTGTGCTGCACAGTGGGCATATATTTACTGTTCTTTCATTACTTAACATTCATAGTGAGAGACATTATTCCCCACTAAAAGGAAACTACCCTTTTTCGTGACTGTGAAATTGCTGAGAAACTATTTTTTCAAGTAGACGTTGTTTCTCTCGGAACATGGGCCCTTGAAAGTGATTATATTTTCCATTTTTGGTTAAGTTAGACTATTTGTTTCTTGCATATGTATTTGGGGAGGGTGGCTTCTATTTTGAGAAATTGTGTACCTTCTCTTAAGGTTTATTAGCATTTTATTTTAGTAGGGCAGAAGGAAACCTACAACGCAGAACATTTCAAAATATGTGAGTTTGCCTCTGCTTTGGTCATTGTTTTTGATCATAGATAAGTACTAGGGTACTAGGCTAGCTCATAGATAAGTACTAGGGCACTAGACTAGCTGTCCTTGTGGGTTATTTCAAGTCTAGTAAATCTTCCTCTCAGAGCTGAGAATCAAACCTACTAACTCATGACTATGAGATAAACGCCTTAACCATTGAATGAAGAATGGAACTGGATTATACTAAAGCATCTCCCCCTAGATGAAGCTGTAACCTATTTTAACAACAAATTTATTGAAATCCTAGACCTACATGCTCCTGCCCGCCTAATAAGAACAAAAGGTAATAACATACCTTGGCTTTCCAAAGATACAAGTACAAAAATTAACAGTAGAAATAAACTTTGGGCTATCTGGCGATCTACCAAAAATCCCCATGATCACAATAAATATAGACATGCACGGAATGAAACAAAAAGACTTGTCCTACTGGATAAAAACACTACTACAGTAGGCTACAGATGAATAACCAAAACAATCCTCAAAACGTCTGGGCTGGGATCAATAAATTACTGTATCCAGGTAAAACATCAACACCCAACCCAGCTGCCAACTCAAATCAAACCCCAGAACAGGTTGCAGATAGTTTCAATCATTTCTTTACTGAAACTATTCAAGCTCTAGCCGCCCAACTACCTCAAAGTTCCCTTGATGAAATTAACACTAAATCCAACAGCCAAAACCTATTCTGCTTTCAGCCTGTATCAACCTCCTTTATATGCAAGCTAAGCAAAAAACTAAAACCCCCCACCCTATCTGCTGACCAACTCCCAGCTGAATATCTACAAATGACAGCAGATGCTATCGCCTTTCCAATCTGTATCCTAATCAACCGGACCATATCAGAAGCCAAAATTCCCAATATCTGGAAAACATCTTATGTGATTCCATTACATAAAGGAGGTCCCTCTGCCGAATACTCCAATTATAGGCCTATAGCCATACTCTCCCCACTTGCTAAGATCATGGAGAAATGTATACATAAACAACTTATGCAACATTTACTTCAGAATGACCGGATGGCTAATACCCAACATGGCTTTCGGCCACATCATAGTACAACCACTGCACTACTGTTCTTTACTAACACCATTAATAATAACCGCAACAACAACCGCACCTCGTCTACCCTCTTCCTAGATCTTTCCAAGGCTTTTGACATGGTGAACCATCAACTAATGATTAAGACCCTGCAAACTCTCAGTCTACATCCCAATGCCCTTCTCTGGTTTAAATCCTATCTCAATGACAGGCAACAAGCAGTCCTCTGGCAGAATAAGCTCTCAAATCTATTACCCAACACTATCGGAGTTCCACAAGGCTCTATACTAGGACCACTACTGTTTTCTATCTTTATTAATGATCTCCCTACTATCATACCGAACATCAGCTGTATCCAATATGCTGATGACTCCACCCTGATCTGCTCTGCCACATCTCCAGATGACCTAAAAATGGATACTCGGGCTACTTTTACTGTTATAGAAAACTGTCTATCCAAACGTCGCCTACTACTAAATCCCAAAAAAAACAAAATGCACATATTTCCACCAACCCAAAGGTCTATACCTTACTCCTTTACCATACAAGCTAATGATGAGACAGTCATTTCCCCGGACCCCAGTACCAAACTACTAGGTGTCACTATAGACAATTACATAAAATTTGACCTCCATGTGAAACAGACAATCAAAACCATCAACAGAAAACTTGGTTCACTCTACAGAGTTAAAACCTTCCTTACCCCCATAGCTAAAATAGCCATTGCATGCTCGCACCTACTCTCAACACTCCTATATGCCTCCCCCTTCTAGCAAACATAAGTAAATCTGAACTAAATAGACTTACTACCTGCTATAATCACATCGCCAGGTTTGCTACGGGCTCTCCTTTCAGAACCCATCACTGCATTAATCTCAGACAGCTCAGATGGTTGGAATTTCCCAATCTCGTCAAGTACAACTTTCTAATATTGGCTAATAAAATCCTAAAGAACCCAAATAACATTCCAGCCCTTAGTAACTACATCCTCTTCCATAAAAACACAAGACTGCTACGTTCATCCAATAAGTTACAAATACAAACAACTAGAATTAACAATGCTGCTGGCATGGCCCTATTTGCAAATTCTGTAAGCAGAACCTGGAACAAACTACCAGGTGCCATTACCATGCTCTCCTCCCCAGACCTATTCAAGGCCTCAATTAAACAACATCTGGAACTAAAATGGATATGCCACTGTGACAAGCCTGACTAAAATGAATATGCCACTGTGACAAGCCTGACTAAATCAACATAATGTATGTAATTACTTAGCTAATTTGATATTGTTTATCTACTACTAACTTTAAAATGGAACATTGACTGTCTGAATGTACTTCTGCCTGTATTCCCTTCTTAACTACACCTATAACTAAAATTATAATACTATATATAATCAATGTTTTTTCTTCTTTCTCAACTATTTTTTGTTCTTGTATTGTGTCTGGAGCTTATCTCCCCGGGCCTCCGCTGAAAATGGACTTTGATTCCAGTCGGACTAACCCGGTCAACAAATGTAAAATAAATAAAGAAAGAAAGACCTTGTATGTGCTGTACCTTTTGATTTCTAGTCTTGATTAGAAAGGAAATTGTGTTTGCGTTAGTATGTACTCATGGTAAACACTCTAATGTAATTTTTGAATAGCAAGATTTAAAATCCCAGCCACATTATTGAGTTCCCTGATGTTCTTCGTCTTCCATTGCTGCAGTCCTGACTATTGGGTATAGTCCGCGTCCCAGTCGGCCCGAATACCAGAGTATAAGGCTGACGTCGGTCATGGCGCCTTAGACTGACGTCAGCACGTCAGGGTACTAATGCGCATGACCGACGTCATTTCCTCAGTCTTTTTTGCCGCATGGTCCGATGCAGAAGCAATTTTGCGAGTGCAGGTTGGCGTTCTGAGATTTTCCGAAACCGGAGTTTCAGACCGAAACAGAGTTGGCTAAGTAACCCCGTTGTGGAACATTTTGGTTTTTTCTTGCCTCAGTATTTAACCGGATGTCAGAAAAAGTGAATAACTGTATTTCTTGTGGGAAGCAGATACCGCATAGGGATTATCATACATTGTGTATACCTTGTTTAGGGCCTGAGCACGACGTTGTTGGTTGCCGCTCTTGTGCTAGATTTAACAAGCGCACTATTAAGAGGAGGCTAGATTGTGCTAGGTTAGTGTTTGGGAAGCGTTGCAATTATAATATGCCGTCGGATGCTCCGACGCCCGCTTCATCCAAGAAGCGCAAGGACAAAACAGTGAAGCCTAGGGGTGAGGAACCGGCAGTCCCGGACGTCGGTTCTTTAGTTGGCTCAGTGGAGCCAGAGGTTTTGCCAGGAGTCTCCATGGAGTCTCAGGCAGATACTTTATTGTTACAGGATGTGCCCTCTCAGGAGGTAGGCCAGGCTGAGGGGGCTTCTCAGGTAACTGTTCTTCCCTCTCTTCCCAAGGTAGTTAGGGCCTCTCCTTCTGTTGCCAAAGCTTCTTTTAGAGGTAGGCCAAGTTCAGCTTCTATGGGGGCTTCTCCTAGCATTTCGGGCTCTGTGCCTAAGAAACATATGCTTAAAATGGCAGAAGATTTGATTACTCTGATTAGAGGTTCTATGCCCCCGCCTGATAAGAGGCCTAGGGTGGAACAGGAGTTTGATAGTTTTGAACAGTGTTCACAGGCTTCAGAGTCTTCTGTGGAAGACTTACAAGAGTTTCCTACTTATTCTGATTCTGATGTGGATGATTCCACTCCTACAGCTTCTCCTCCTGAGGATTTTTCATTTTCAGAGACTCTTCACTCCATGAGGGAGCACTTTAAATGGGAAGGCCAGGATTACTCTGATTCCAGGAAAAGGCTTAGGGAATTCTTGTTTTACCCCAGCATAGGCCCTTAGCTATTCCTCCTGTGTTGAATGTGGTGGAGGATGTTTTGCAGAGGCTTCCCTGAACCCTGACTCCTTGCCTCCTGCTCCTGTTAAGCCTGATAGGTATTATAGGGTGCCCGAAGCTCATAAGTATTTGTTTAAGAGTCCTAGGGCGGACCCAGAAACTGTTTCTCAGGGGCCTAAAGGTGTTAAAGCTTCTGTGGTTAAAAATCCTGTACCCTCTGATAAAGAGGCAAGGGCTTTGGATAGGTGGGGTAAGAAAGTGTATACTTCTTCCACTCTAGCCATGAGGGCGTTGAATTGTCAGTTTCACATGCTAAAATATCAGAATTATCTCCTTTCACAATTGAAATCTAAGGTGGATGCTTTGGCGGAAGGTATTGAGTGTAAAGAATTGCTGGATTTGGTTCATGTGTCTGAACAAGTGGGTAAGCATTCTTTGCAGTGTGGTTTTGATGCTGTTCAGGCCTCCTCGAGGGTGGCTGCTACTAGTTCTGTTCTTCGCAGACATGCCTGGTTGAAGGATCAGAATTTAGCTGAGCATGTTAAGACCAGGATTTTGGATGCTCCTTTACAGTCTGATGTGTTGTTTGGACCGCCTGTGGAAGCAGTTTTAAAGAAAATGGAGGACAAAGCTAAGTCTATGCAGACTGTTAAAGATTTTTGCAGGTGCAGCCTCCAAGTTTAGTAGAAATTGGCCTGCTAAGGGGTGGACATATCCTGCTTATGGTTCCCAGTCTAGGGGTAGGTCTAGACGTGGTAGGGGCAGGGCTCAAGGTTCGTTTAGGCCTAGATCAGAGAGTTCACCTGCTCAGACTTCTGGTGAGGGCAGGGGTCAGTCCTTTCGTAAGCAGACCCAATGACCTGCCTTTTCAGCTGCCAGTGGATTCTCGTCTGGCAGCTCCTTTGGGAGGAAGACTGTCTCTTTTCAAAGAAAATTGGGATTTAATCACTCAAGACAGATGGGTGCTGGATATCATTCATCACGGTTACAGATTTTATTTCCACACAATGCCCGCTTTCAAAGGCATGCCAGATGTTCCTCCTCCACAAAGAAAAGAGGCTCACAAGCAAGTTTCTCAGTTACTCCAGATAGGGGCCATTCAGCCAGTCCCTGTATCAGAAAGGGGCTTCGGATTTTATTCTCGCCTGTTCCTAGTACCAAAGAAGGGGAACACGTGGAGACCAATTTTGGATTTATCTATCCTCAACACTTATCTGGACATTCCCAAGTTCAAGATGTTGACGTTACAACAACTGTTACCTCTGCTGGGCAAGGATCACTGGATGGTAACTTTAGATCTCAAGGAAGCTTACCTTCATGTGCCTATAAGGCTAGGTTGCAGAAAGTATCTGCGGTTTCGAACTGGAGATTTTCATTATCAGTTCTCTGCATTGCCCTTTGGCTTATCTACTGCGCCCAGAGTATTCACAAAGGTTCTGGCTCCAGTGATAGCTTACTTCAGGCTTCAAGGCATTCAAATCTATCCTTACTTGGACGACTGCCTGATTCTGGCTCAAGAAAAGGAAGACCTTCTACAGCATCTGGAATATGTCATAGCAGTGCTAAGATGCCTGGGGTATTCTGTGAACGAAATAAAGTCCAGTCTAGTACCCTCTCAAGACATGTGCTTTCTGGGTGTGAGACTGAATACAGCAGCCCAGATGGCCTTTTTAACCCCGGACAAACAAAAGAGTCTGTCACTTTACTTCCATCAACTATCTCATCAGTCCGTGCTGACTGCAAGGACAGTCCTTCAAGCATTAGGGTTCATGGCATCTTGTATTCTGGTGCTTCCCAATGCCAAACTGCATATGAGGAAGCTGCAATGGTATCTCAAAATGTATGGACACAGCACTGCCAGGATTTGGACACTGTCATTCAAATAATACCTTGCCTTCAAAAGGAATTCTTGTGGTGGGCTCAGGAATGTCACCTAAACAAGGGACTCTCTGTGACCCGGCCAGAGGCGAGTCAGATTTTAACGACAGATGCCTCGGACACTGCTTGGGGAGCTCATCTAAATGGAAAGTGGATACAAGACAAGTGGCCTGCCAGACTACAGCATCTACATATCAACATGAAGGAGATGTTAGCAGTCCAGTTTGCATTGATGGCTTTCAAGGAGTTACTTCTTCCAGGGCAGGTGTTGATTCTAACAGACAACACAACTGTCATGTGGTACATCAACAAGCAAGGGGGAACACATTCTTATCCTCTATGCAGGCAAGCAATGATTTTATGGGAGACTGCGTTAAGCCTGCAACTAACTCTTCCGGCAAGGTTTCTGCCAGGAGCACAGAACTCCCTAGCAGATGTGTTAAGCAGACAAATCATGGATCCCCACGAGTGGAAACTGGATCTTCATGTATTTCAGAAATTGACAGTGTCATGGGGAACTCCAGACATAGATCTGTTCGCTTCTCCACTAAACCACCAGCTGCCAAAGTATTGCACAAAGGGGTTTCATCACACAGCTTGGAAAGTGGATGCTCTGTCTTTCAGTTGGAAAAGCCTTCATGTCTATGCCTTTCCACCTCTGCCTCTTCTTCCAAAGGTATTATTAAAGGTCAGACAAGACAGGCCAAGGATGATTTTGATAGCTCCAGATTGGCCTCGGCAACACTGGTATCCACTACTACGGAGTCTGGTATGGAAGCCTCCATGGCCTTTACCTCTGATTCCTCATCTGTTATCTCAGAAGGATGGTCATCTGCTCAATGTCAAGCTTCACTCTCTTCATCTAACAGCCTGGCATATTCTCTCTTGAAGCACAGCAGGTCTCAACTTCCTCAACAAGTTTTAAATGTGATTATGGAAGCTAGAAGACCTAGTACAAGGAAGGTGTACGCAGACAAATGGAAGAGATTTTTATTTTGGAGTACAGCAAAGAATTTGGAGATTTCTGAGCCTAATTTGAGTGTGGCTCTTCAATATCTTACTGAGTTATTGGACAAAGGTTTGTCCTTCTCTTCCATTAAGATTCATGCTGCAGCAATTTCAGCTCATTATGATTGTGACCCACCTTTGTTTTCGCATCCTTTGTTCAAGCAGTTTCTTAGATGGGCAAAGAATATAAGACCCCCACGTAGAGCTCCTACTCCTGCTTGGGATCTCAATTTTGTGTTGGAAAAACTTACTCTACAACCTTTTGAGCCTGCGGCTACTGCTGAGTTGAAATACTTGTCATGGAAGACTGCTTTTCTGTTGGCCATTACTTCTGCAAGAAGGGTGTCTGAGTTGCAGGCCCTTATGGCAGTAGAGCCCTTTTTGATTTTCCATAAGGATAGGGTATCATTACGTACTAATCCTTCCTTTATGCCTAAGGTGGTTTCTAGTGTGGCTTTAAACCAAACTATTCATTTGCCTACTTTTTATGCAGATCCCCAAAATAAAGGGGAAAAGATTTTGCACACTTTAGATGTACACAGGCAATTGAGATATTATTTAAGCAGGACTAAGGATTTTAGGCAGTCTCAGCAGTTGTTTGTTTCTTTTGCCTTGAGTTCACAGGGCAAGCCTGTGTCAAAACAAACTATTTCCCGGTGGATTGGCTTTTGCATTGCATTTTGTTATTCCCATCATGGCAAGCAGATTCCAGCTGGGATTAGGCCTCATTCCACTAGGGCTACTGCCACTTCAACAGCATTTCTAAGGGGGGTGGCAACTAAGGATATTTTGGAAGCAGCTACTTGGAGTTCAGTGCATACTTTCTCTAAGCATTATCATCTTCCTATCTACTCTAAGTCTAGGGCTGGTTTTGCCACTGCTGTTTTACAAGGCATGTTATCAGCTCCTACTTCCTTATAATTTGCCAGCCTCCCTTTCCTCTGCTTTGGGATTCTACCCAATAGTCAGGACTGCAGCAATGGAAGACGAAGAACATAGTACAGTTTTGTACCTACCATAAATGTAGATGTTCGAGGATTCCATTGCTGCAGTCCAATTTACCCTCCCTCCTTCCCCTCTGTGTTTAGGGGTGGTTGTGTAGGTGAGTTTACATGCTTATATTTTTGTATATATTGTTGTATATATTGTACATGTTTTTTGGTGCAGGTTTTTTGGGACTTGTCTTTTTGGGTCTTCTGACATCTGGGGCAAGAAAAGACTGAGGAAATGACGTCGGTCATGCGCATTAGTACCCTGACGTGCTGACGTCAGTCTAAGGCGCCATGACCGACGTCAGCCTTATACTCTGGTATTCGGGCCGACTGGGACGCGGACTATACCCAATAGTCAGGACTGCAGCAATGGAATCCTCGAACATCTACATTTATGGTAGGTACAAAACTGTACTTTTCTGTTTTACACTAAAATGAAGAACGCTTTGTAAAAGTGGAGCAACACTCTTTTTTTTCCTCCCCTGGAGAACTCCATTAGCTGGCAGTTTAGTGATGCTTATATACTGTATCAGATATGTGTTTCAGAACTAGCAGAACCAGAGTTATTCTTGGGGTGCTTCTGTCAACAAGAAGACAATTTATTCTGAAAGTAGTTGATGGGGGTTGATAACGTCTTTAAGTCATGTTTCAGTTTAACGAGTTAACCCCTTTGCGCAGCACTGATATCCCATCGTGACCTGCCTTACTCATAGGCCAACTATATTGCTTCATAGGGTGCCATGCTTGTAGGTACACTCTTTCCACATTAATTTATTTTTTGAAGGAATTAATGTGTCATGAACTGCGGTGGTGGTGCTGCGGTAGCGTTGTCGCCTCACAGTAAGATGTTGTCCTGTTCGATTCGCAGCTAGAGCGTCTTCTATGTGGGAGACATGCGTGAATGGGTGTACCTTCGTTGAAGGTTGTGTGTCAGGGCTGGCAACTCGGCACGTAAAAATCTACTGCCAATCATTAGTGGACCGGAGTTCCGCCGTGGCAACCCCTAACCGGGAAAAGCCGAAAGACACAAAAACGTGTCATTTCTTTGCTTGAAAAAAATAAACAAAAAGCCTTGTTAAAACAAAATGTGCCTGTAGCATGAGGGGCTCCTCAGGGGTAAGTTGCTCTACTTGGCATGACCATTCAAGCCAAGCCAATTCATGTTAGAGTTGAACATTGCGAGGTCAAGGAGCAGAGGCCTTGCAGTGTTTAAATGTAAAAGCGAAGCTGCATGAAGCTGGTTTTCATTCAACATCCATTTTAACAAAAAGAGGTATGAATTTCTAATGCCTGGCTCTCCTGATTGATGATAACAGTTTATGAGAGAAATAAAAAATAATTATGGGGGATTGGTCAAAATATGAGATAAAATTTGGTATTTCTGCATATAAATACTGTTATTATTTTTTAAAAGATTCTGGCAGTGATCGACCAGATCTTTTTGGCAGTATTTCTGGCTTTGATCTCTGTGTGGAATAACTTTGAGTACTTTAATATGTGGCAACTTGTTTGTGTGGAGCAAATGTGAAATACTATTACATGTCTAGAACTGCTGGGTGGGGAGATGCTGTTTGCCTGACTGAAAGTAACTGGCACTTTATTTGTGCAGTTTAAATAGTCGCTCTCAAGCTTTGCAGGAGTAATGTGCATTTGTGAAGTAAGATGGACTCCTTAACTGGACACCTACTATGCACAAACAGTATGTATTATTTCTGGGATTGTCTGTTAAAGAAATGACTAGCTGCCTGCTGCTGCTCTTTGCTTATTGTTATGGCTTTGCAGGACTAATTTGATTTATGTGAAGCAACATACAATATTTTAATGTGCGACAACTGTTTGTTTGGAACTAAGGAGAAATACATTATATGACCATCCTGTTTTATCATAGTCAGACATTTGACTTGTACTTAGAAGTGTCAATAATTACTTGATGGTGGTTCTCGGTGAACGTTAAATGACCCTTGTCAACTGCTCAATTTAATAGTCATTCCCTCAAAAAATTAATGATAAAATGTATCACGTATTACCCAGACATTAGGAGGCTCTGAGAGCCTGGTAGCACCCTCACACCAAGGCTGTATGAGTGGAGTTTGAGTTTGGTATAAAAGTTGTCTCTGTCCTGAACCTCAACTAACCTAAACCAGACCTGTTCATAGGTGTGCACAAAAGGTCACTATAATTTGTGTCAGGGGACTGGGGCAAATATCATTATTTCTTTAACTTTTCTCATAACCCTCAGAGGGGTGCAAATGTCTTGTATAGGAGAAACTGTACTGTCTAGATGTAACAAGTGGGGGAACATTGTAGTGATTATTGTTTGATTCATTTTCCTTGCAATCAAATGTCAGATGCATATGCAAGTGGCAGGCTATGCTATAGGGAAGAGTAAAGAAGTATCCTTTGTATATATGTTTAATAGCAAATACATTGTATTTTGTATTTGGTACTAGACAAATACATTATACTATGTTCTGTTTTTTTTTCTACTTTTATCCCAATCTGACATCAGAAAGGTATGCAGAAGGTGGCAGTTTTTTGGGGTTAGGGGTTGAGAAGACATACTGTATGTGACTGTAGACATCGGTGCCTTAATTTGCATCCCAGTTAAATACCAGAGGGGAGGATACACAGCAAGTGACTACCTAATTTGAGAGAGTGAGGGTAAGGAGGCAGGTAGTATTCCCAGATGTATGTATCCTCACAAACATTTGTCTTCTCAGTTTATTCTGTGCTTATGTTTGTTCAGCTTTGAATATTAAAACTTTGATAATATTTTTCCTTCCATGAAATAAAAAAAGTGATGAAATAATTTTCTATGTGCATGAATTTTTAGGCCATCGCTGACTCAAAAGCTCAGAAAAAAAGCTCTAAAATGCATCTCAGAGCATCTATAACTCTATGGCTTCTGGATGTCTAGCAGACCACTGACCTGTAGCTTAACTAATTATTACTGGGTAGTCTTGGTCAGTTAGGATGTGTTGAAAAGATGGAGAAAAAAAGCAAAGTTGAAGAGTAATTCTGAATTTCATTCCATAAGCATGGTTTTCATTCAGGCCATTGTTGGATGAAAATGTTGTTTTAAAAAAACTCTAAAATGCACCTCAGAGCGTCTACAATCCTCATGGCTTCCCGAAGCTACCCCAGGCTTAATATACTTATTTTCATTGCAGTTACTACAGCATAGTCTTAGTCATTTAGGGTGTTATGAAAGAATGCTGGGAAAAATAAAGTTGGAAAGTAGAATTAAATATATTTCTTTGGTTACATTTTTTGTGCAGGCTATCATCAAATAGAAAGGTTGTTTAAAAAATAATCTAAAATCCACCTCAGAGCATCTTGAACCCTTGTGACTTCTCCAGTTTAATGCAGTTACTTCCGGCTCCATTTTCAGACTAAAGTCTTGCCTAGAAAGAACCTGTTGAATGAATGAATACCTGCAGGGAAAAACTGAAGAGTAAGGAACCAAATAGAAAATGCACCAAACGAGCCTGTATACGAACTCCGTTTATTGCAGTAAAAGCGCACAAAGATTAAGCTCTTTCATCTTTCACATAGAAGACCGTCAGAATAAATGAATGAATATCTTCAGCATTGTGCACAGTGCAATGGTCATGGGATGCACAGTAATGTTGTTGTTATGCAGCACTCACAGCTTCCTACCTTGAAAGTTAACCCCCACGCAATTTGAATAACCTCTATTCACTACAGTCTTATTTTTTTTCTAATGTTTGCCTCCACTTGCGGTCAAGCATCAACCCACCCAGCCCTCCTTGATAAGTTGACCCATTCATTCCCCTTCACTGGGGTGAGGATCAACTGGAAGGGGTCAAAATTCAAATTGGCCATCCAGGGTGGTTCAAGGTTTTCTGCTTTAGTTTCCACGGATCATGCATCCAACACCTAGCAAGGTGTTGGGGATCAGCATTAAGTAGGCTGTTTTCAGAGGTTGTCTTCTCACTTTCACAAAGGCCGTTACCACCAAGTAGCTGCCCTTTCCTTGTGTGTCATGAGCAGTGCTTTCTCTGGTCTTCGCTTGAGACATCTTACTGCTCATTTGGCACCTGAGTGTATGCACACCCTTTTCACCCTCCCAGATAATGGAAGGGGGCAATGCCCCATTACTTCTTCCCATTCCTGCCTAGCTCCAGTTGTGCTGGGGCTGAAAATTGAACCTTTGGGTTGCTGTCATCTCTCTGCACCACGGAGCTGGGCATTCAGTATATCCCTGTTGAATCCCCTGACCCATAGTGTGCTGTCTTGTATTTATTTGCATTAAAGCCCAGTTGTGTGAGGTGGCTACAGTGGTACAGCAGTTAGCATGGTCACCTCACAGCAAGAGGTTCAATTCTCGGCTGGGGTGCCTTTTGTGTGGAGTCTGCATGTCCTCCCTGTGGTCATGTGGGTTTCCTCAGGGTGCTCTGGTTTCCTTCCACATTCCAAAGATGTGCAGTAGGTGGATTGGACACTCTAAATTGGCTGTAGGTGAAGTGTGTGTATGTGTGTGTGTGTGTGTGTGTGTGTGTGTGTGTGTGTACATGAATGAGTGGTGGGAATGAACTGCCGCGGGAGGGCTAGTCACTGGCCTGTGTAAACCATGGCTCAAGATGATTGTCACTTTGTAACTGACACCCCGACCACGTGCAAAATGGGGAAAGGGGTTGAGGATGGATGGATGGAAAGCTTAATTGCTCTCTTCCTTCATTTTTTTCCTGTAGTTATATTTGAGTTGTTTCCAGCAGCACATGTTAATGTTCAGTACTGCATAAAACTCATTTTTGCTTAACTTTGAAACAAGCTTTCCCTGTCATTCTTTCACAATAGCAACAATCATCATTGCGTGACTGGACGTTGTTGCGCTTTCCTTGTTTTTTCCTTGCAGAAAAACTCACCCACCCATCTCTGCCCATGGCTAAAACCATTAGCATTTTTTCATTTAGCTACCTTTTCTCCCCAACTCTTCTTTCATCATAAGCCTATGATAATGAGTAGGGCTTCTTCACCACTCATGCATAAAAGTCCATCTAGTGCCTCTGGGAAGACTGTTACATGATCATATGGTAATGTTGCGATAAAGTGGTCTGGCTTGACCTTCTCCTAATGAATATATGCTGTCTCATAGCTCTCACCCTTCTAACTCCAAAGTGTGAACACCACCTTTCATAATGTGGAGCAGACTGGCACAGTGTTGTACAGTTACTTGCAGCTTACTAACAATTTGGAAACTCATAGAGGAATTGAAATGTGCTATACATATAAAATGTTATTTTTATGAATTAATAAGATTCAGGATTATTTACCATGTATATCAGTTTAAAAAATCTTAATACTGGACATGTGACAGACCTTTTCAGTGTGTAACTGTGAAGAACATGGATGTTTTAAGACTCGAAATGAGGAATATTCTTATAATGAGGTACACTTGAAGGTTATGTGCTGCCTTTTGTCTGCCAAGAATAGCACCACCTTATTTGCTACTGTGTCTGGCTTCTACAAGACTTCATACAGCGAAGGTCAAGGTAATCAGGTGTGTAATTCTTTGTCTCATTCTTACAATTTTATGTAGTATCTGTATTCACTGGCTGTTATTGTTGTGATGCAGACCCCTTTTCCAAAAAAGTAACCAAACAGTTCAGCTTTCAGTACAAGCAGGATTTCTGTTATTCTCTGTTCTTTGGGGAATGTACCATCCAGCTATAGAGAACTGCACAACATTAGCCCTTAGTCCTCTTCCAATAGTTCATAGGGGTTTACTAGGCTAATGACCACAAGGGCCTTTTTAAGTGTAGCCATGCATCTGAAATCTCTGACAAATTCTGGTGCCCTTGATAAGTGCAAGCAGGTAGTTGGGAGATGAAACATTTACAACCAGGGGTGTGGGAAAGGAACCATTTACAGGCAGCCTGCATCCATTAGAGACCCATGTAACCAACCCATGAGTGAATTTCCTGTTCCTTATCCAGTTGCCCAAGTTACCTTTGAATTGGATTAGGGAGGAATTCTGCTTCACATGGATGGAGAGCCTGTTAAGAGAATGGATAGTCTCTGGGATACATAACCTATCTCTCCAGCAGGGTACTATTTATATCACAGACAAGGATTAAGTCTTTAGAATGGGTAATTCTGGTGCTGTTTGTTTTCTGGATATTCAGAAGGTCCGTCCGGGTGGTGTCTAACAATACTATGTATGCCAGGCATAGATCTCCCCTCAACAGCATGTAGGAGACAGAATACAGAGATAGGGCCATGAGGCAGATCACGTAGGACATGTTACTTATGCACTGTATTCTTTTAGTGAGGAACCTTTGTGGACTTTCCAATTATTGGGTATGCCTGAAGGGGGGATTGTACTCAATGATAGGTCTGATGAATGCCAAATACAGTGAAATGATGACCTCGTTAGACCTAGATGCCATACCTTTATTTATAAGTTGAACAACATAGAATGATTTCCTCACTACTGTACACATGATGGCCAAAGGCTAGATTACTGTCCCCAAGTCCGTGACCGCTAGGTCACTTCTTAGGGCTTTGTTGTCAATATGCTAGTTACCAGGGTGGATGACTTCCCAAAGGATACTATTATGCGTTTCTTGGCATTTAGTTTTAGTATATGGCTTTGACCGCAGTTATTTGTCTGTATCACACCTTCCTGGAGAATATTTGAGTTTGTGGAGGATTCTGTGACTGCTCCTAATTTGCAATCCTCTACAAATTTCTTCAGCAAGAGGCCTTTGACATTGGCCTTGACTTCAGAGAAGTAAATGCCAAAAAAGAGCAGTCCAAGGACTGATCCCTGAGGGAATCCACTTGTGACTGGCCTCTTTGTAGAGGTGGACTACCCAGTTCTAATTCTTCCTGAGTCATGTCTGTGAGCCATATGGCTATCTTCCAGGTGCCATAAGGGTTTACACCTAAATCCTTGAGTTTGTCAATAATGCTCGAGTGGGGTATTGTGTTAAATGCCTTGGCCAGGTCAAGGTAGACAGTGTGAACAATTCTGCCCTCATACATTGCTTTGGTGACCTTCTCAAAGAAGTCTACCAGGTTGAGTAGGCATGGCCTACCCTTGTTGAAATCAAATTGGATTACGTCCGCTGTCTGGAGGTTTCCTATGTCATTAGTGATCATTTCCATGATAATTCTTTCCATGGCTTTGCATATGAGACAAGTGAGACTTCTGGGTCTGTTTCCATGGTCTATAGATGGTCCAACTTTATGCAGAAGGATGCCTGTTGCTGCTCTCCATTCGTGAGGTACAAAGCCTGTTTGGAGGCTACAGTTACATAGCAGTTGCAGAGGGCCTGATTGATCATGTTTCATGCTGTTTAGAAGGCATCCTGGGATATTGTCTGGGCCCATTAGTGCATTAACCAAAACCATTTCTGTATTAATTCTATCCCATTTCTTCTCAGTCTTGGTATATACTCTGCCTAGCAAGTTAATAGTATCTGTCCCATTCTTTGGTGAAGACTGAGAAAAATAGTTTACTACTGCTAGCTCCATGTTTACTATTTTTATCATCTGTGTGAACTTCAGTTTAGTAGCCCTAGCTTATGCAGTGAGTGTTGTGGTGCACTTGGGCACCAAAGATCTGTTACAGGAGACAGCTAAGATGGGAGCAAGCCAGGTGAGTGCAGTAGAAGAAAGATGTCAAGCGAGGGGATGGAAACATTCTCAGAGGTGATACTTGTATTAACAGCCAGCATACAGAGAAAAGAGAATTGGGGAGTAAAATGACTTGTGGCAGTGGAAAAGTTGTAAAGGATTAGGAGTGGTACAAAGATAGGAGAACAGGCAGCATGCAAGAGGTTGACTCCATCTTGGCCCAGAGGGGACAGCTGTGCTTAATGCTGGGTTGTAAAACTGCACCTTAATAATTACATCTTCACACTAAATCAAACGGTTTAAGAATAGTGACGGAAGCTGAAAGAATTTGTTAGGTTGTAAGCAGATTTAAGATGCAGAACATAATAAAGGACCAGACAATAGTTTTACTGTGCAATGCAAGGAGACTCAAATAGAAAGATAGGGGAGCTGCAAGCTGTGATGTAGGAGTGGAGAGCTGCAAGCTGTGATGTAGGAGTGGAGAGCTGCAAGCTGTGATGTAGGAGTGGAGAGTGGATGTTGGTGGTAGCTGGTGTTACAGAAACTCTGTGACCAGAAGGGTGTGGCACACAGAGATGCCTGAGTATTATTTTTTCAGGAATCTCAGATAAGGGATTGGTGAGGTCAGAGAGGAGGATGAACATCAGAGAATGGCGTAAGGCAGAAGCTAGGCTGAGTTCCCTGGCAGTGGGGAAGCTGGTGAACTGATGCAGAATATTGTCCGACAGACCCAAGAGAGGAGATTGAGAGACTTGGAGAGAGAGAATAAGGGTGTGAGGTAGAAATAAGGTAATACTTGTTGGGGATGTGAATCTACCAGGAACAAATTGGGAGATCATCATCTCCAGGATAGACTGGGGGAGAGAGAGAGAGGAATAGTAGGAGTTGACTGAAGTCTTGAACAATAATGGTTTCAGACAACTAATTGTGCCAGAAAAATATAAAACTCTAAACGTGGTCCTAACCAATGCAGAAGGTGTCATCTACATTGAGGTTATCGAAGAATTAAAAACAATGGTAATACACTCTGTGCTTTAAACTATAGGGAAGAGTAAAAATAAAAAGATGAAAGTGATGGTTTATGATTTAATTGATGGGATTATGCTGTGCTGGAGAGGGTGGACATGGATGAGTTAGGAGACTTAACTGCTCCCTGGATCTCTGAAAGTACTGTTTTACAGCTAGGAATGGTCCACCAGAGTAAATGGTGGTGAGAGAATCCAGTCATTCAAGAAAGGATGGAACAGGTGGAAAGCGGCAGTAAACTCTTGAGGCACTTAATGGCCATGCTGGATCAACTCCTTTTACTGTCAGGCATCTGCAATGTAATGTAAAGAGCACTTGTGTCTGTTATCTTTATTTTAAGTTGTTTCCTTGAGGTTGACAAGAAAATACTGGCTAAACCAATTAGACAAAGGAATGAGAAGCATCAATCATTAGATTACAGAGCAGCAAGCCCACTTTTGCAATGCATTTCTACAGGCACTGCACATACCTATAGGAATCACAGTGATGCTGGCTCCAGACCCTTAATGGCCACGATGTACAGAGATGCCCATGATAATTTTTAGTAAGGGATGATTCAATGATACCACCCTCACCATGGTGGATAAGAATATGATGTCAACTGTCTTTTCAGAGCCAGGTTACAAAGGCCCTCAGATCCTTCCATCCTAACAAATATGATGATGTCCATGTAGTGACCCACTTAGGGGTAAGTAACCTTTGGTGCCGATCCCAAGGGCATGCAAGGAAAGAAATCAGGATAGCAAATTAGTAAATCTCTTAAAGGTGCCATTGTGTTTCTTAAAGCTGAATGTAAACTAAAAATGTTTCTGAGACCGAGAATAGTAACTATAAATCCTTCTTCAGTTAACAACTAACACATAGTAATACTACTCATTCATCCAGATTTAGTACCAGTTTTACTCTTTCCACAGTTCCACAGATTCCTTAGTCCTTGATGCCCCATAAAATCATGAGAGAATAGGGACTGTCAGCCATTTTAAAAGTGAAGAGCACCATATTTTTGAGATTTGGAAACACACCCGGTTTCCTCATTATTTGTATCAATATAGTTTATCTGAACCTATATTTAACCTAAAAACTGTAACTTAAGC